>NC_140970.1:58313644-58366318 GCF_056783735.1 Eptatretus burgeri | reverse complement strand
AGATATGTTAGTCAGCTTGTATGTTTTTTTTTTTTTTTTTTTGTCTAATCACATATAAAAAATTCTGCAGAGCACAGTTATCATTGGAAATTTTTGTAACTTCGCATATCAGACGTCTATAGAGGTCCCTTTCAGCGCACAAAATTTTGAAGGTCAAGGTCAAAGGTCAAGGTCACTTTGTCGCAAATCAGGGTAGTCGACGAAACCCTTATTTTTTGAGTAATTTTGATCGGATCGTCTTAAAACTTAATTGGAATATAGTTCATGGTCTGGCGCTCAGCTGATTAATTTTTGGTGGCGATTGGGCTTGACCTTCATATGTTTTTTTTTTTGTTTGTTTTTTTTGTCTGTAATCACGTATAAATCACTCTGCAGAGCACAGTTATCATTGGAAATTTTTGTAACTTCGCATATCAGAGGCCTATAGAGGTCCCTTTCAGCGCATAAAATTTTGAAGGTCAAGGTCAAAGGTCAAGGTCACTTTGTCGCAAATCGGGGAGTTGACGAAACCCTTATTTTTTGAGTAATTTTAATCGAATCGTCTCCAAATTTTATGGGAATGTAGTATATGGTCTGGCGCTCAGCTGATTAGTTTTTGGTGGCGATTGGCCTTGACCTTCATGGTTAGCGCTTGAGGTCAAACATATTTGACCCCAAGGTCAAATTTTCAAGTTTTAGGAACCATATCGTGTAGTACCTCAAATTGAACACCTCGATGAGTGCTTTCTAGATATGTCAAGCTTGAGACATTATGACGTCATTTGGTGACGTTATGAGGCAAACACATATTTTTCATGGTTACTCTGTAGAACGATTCTCATCGGAATCTCTCGTAGGCAGATATTCCTCAAGGAGTCGCTCCTGGTGGATAGCAGCTCTGTTCACCTCAGTGTGACCTTAAAGAAGTCACACGTGGTCACCTTTTGGCAAGATACGGGTCACCCTGCGGGTGACATTGGTTTTATTTTTTTTTTTTTGGCCTGCTTGAGCAGAACATTGGCAAAATCCTTCCACGAGGTATCGGTGTATTGTAGTTTTCAAAGGAAAAGGAGACGAAAGGCTATCACTTTACAGGTGACATCAACCAGTCCCTGTCTGCCTTCTGCAGTTGACAAGCTGAGAACACCAGGCTGGAGCCAGTGTTTTCCTTCCCAGAAAAATTGACAAAAATGCTTTGAATCTTTTTTTAGAATACCAGAAGGGGGTTGTTGCACCATGAACCTATGCCATAGCATTGATGCACCCAAATTGTTTGTCACAATCCTTCTACTGCAATATGAAAGTTGCATGAGCATACCCTTCCATTTTGAGAGTCGCTGCTCAATTTTGAAGACCAATGAATCCCAGTTTTGTAAGGTATAATTCTGAGTACCAAGACAAATGCCTAAATAGTGAATGGCATCAAAAACCCATTCAAGGCCTCTTGGCAAGGTTGGAGGAAAAACATTTTGTGTACCCAGGTAAAGGGCCTTGCTTTTTTTTGTCAATTGATCTTGCTGGAACTTGCGTGACAAAATTTTTCAGTTAACTGCACTAAGGCAGAAACATCGTTGTCTGAATGAACAACTGCACCACAGATCATCTGCATAAACAATAGCTTTTACAGGATTGGCCATCAGATGAGCAAGTAAACCATGAAGCTGCGCTCGCAAAGAAATAAGCAAAGGTTCAATGGAAAGGCAGTACAAGAAACCGGATATGAGACACCCTTGCCAAATGCCTCTGCTTACTGTGAAAGGCTCGCATAGTATATTGTTGTAGATTTCCCCGCCCGCCGGCGTGTGAACGACCGTGTCTAACCAATAGCGGTCACTTCGCCCACCGAACGGACAATCCAGTCGCGGCTTTCTGGATCAACGCCGGAAACCAGCCACGGGTGTGTTTTTAACCACACCACAACCTTGTCCGCACTCCACCCGCGCTATAGGGTCCGATCGCCAAATCTTCGATTTACCTAATTATTCGTGCAGGTAGGTTACCGAGAGATTGTACCTCAACGGGACCGCTTGGAAACGAGCCGCTTAAGCAGCTCGCTTCCTTTTGGAATAACCGAGTGGGGTATTATCGCGCAGTCCCGTTGGACCCGATCACTTTACCGGCTATTTAAAAACCAACTATATTCTGAGTGCAAGATGGGGCAGTTCAATGAGGGAATGGACGCAACGAACAGGTTTACATTCACACAAGGACATTTATTATAATAAAGCACGTATGCAATTAAACAAGGCAAAACACGTATGCAATTATACAAGCAACAAAAGCACAAAAGAACTACAACCGTCTACTTATTATGTACAGTCACTTGCACTTAACAGCAGTTCCTACTTATTAGACGGACACACGTACGCACACACACACACACACACACACACACCCAAGAAATGGTGGCACAGGCCTTTAATAACGAGCTCCAGCTTGGAGGACAGGTGAGCTGAAACTCAGAACCTATCTCGAACCTCTCCACCTCGTGTGGTCTTCAAGTTGTTCGGACCCAGGCTCCAGCGAGAGCGAGCTGGATCCAATCGCCGTGAGCTGCGATCCTTCCCGAGCTCCCGCGAATCCTCCCGCGCTTCTCAACACATGCTGGTGAGCCGAGGCGCCGATCCTTCCCGTCGATGCGTCGCTTCCCCGAGGAACCACCTCCACGAAGAGGTCGATGAGTCACACCAAGCCGGGAACCAAAATGGAGAACAAAGAGCTCCACGTACTAAGAAGAAGAAGAAGCCACTCGCAGCTCGAGCCGAGCGACCGGCTTAACTTCCTTCCAAACAGGGCAGCTTGAAGCAAAAAGCTCTTCCGAGCCAAGCAGAAGCCGAAGCTCACGGAACCATCAAAGCAAAAAGTCTCCAAAAAGCCTCCTCCCAAGCCAGGCCTCAGCCGAAGCTCACTGAGCCAGCCGAAGCAAAAAGCTTCCGAAGGCCTCAACCCTAACCCAAGCCAAGCAGGACCCGACGGTCTGCTGAACGACTCCCCTCAACTCCCTTCTCCAACTCTGCCCACGAACAAAAGAAAAGATCTCCTCTTATCCTTCTCCCGCACTTCCCCCGCTCCCGGCGTGACTCATGACTCATGCCCTCGTGCTCCATCCCCCCGCTCAACCACGGGTGGGAGGGAGTTGTTGACATCATGAATCACGGGACGGCAGGGTTGTTCTTCCTCTTTGCAGAAGAGGGGGAGGAATGTCTCCATTGTTCGTTCCCTAACTATTAAATCGATCCGCAGTGCATCTAATCGATTTCTGAACATCTAAACAATGGAAGGTGAGCTATCTAGGGAACAAGCACTTATCGACATAGCTGACTAAAGGAACCTGAATGTTGTGTGCAATCGAATTCCCAAATTCGTAACAGTATTATTGACTTTAAGAAGACTATGAGTGTTTGTATATAATAAATATACGTCTCTAAACCCAAAATCCCGTAACACAGAGAAAAGGTACCGGTGGTCGATGGTGTCGAAAGCTTTTTCTTGATCCAAAAACACCGATCCAGCAATCCTCTGTTTGATGTCGCAAATGTCGATGATGTCACGCACAATGAAAATATTGCCGTGTATCGTTTTCCTGGGGATGCAATAGGATTGATGCGGATGTATGACTTCTCTGACGACGCATACATACAAGGTGATTGGCAAAAACCTTGGAAAATATTTTAAAGTTCGTGCATAGCAAGGAGATCGGACACCAGTTTTCCACCTGCTGCAGGTCTCCCTTCTTCGGTGTTCGGGCAAGTACTGCCCTTCGGCAGCTGAGTGGCAGTTGGCTGGATCGTAAACTGTCAGAAAAAAATTCAAATAGTTCCATTCTGAAGAGGTCCCAGAAAGTTTTGTCGATCTCTACGGAGAGTCCGTCGAGGCCAGAGGCTTTACCGTTCAACAAGGCTTGCATTGCAACAAAGAGTTCATCTGCAGTTATTTCTTTGTCCAGCTGTTGACGTGCAGAAGCTGACAATGTGGGCTAAGATGCGGTCAAAGAATGTATAATTTTTGTCATCAATGTCACTTCCGCTTCTGGTTTTTGAGGCCATGGTTGGTTCTCTCCAGGGTCTCTGCCAACTTTCTCAAAGACAAGTTTCCAGTCGTTGTTAGTCGCGTTTTGACTTTATTTTGTTTGTCTTCTCCACTGTCTTCAAAAATTTTGTTGCCTCCGTGTTTATCGTGTGTTCTGAGTTCGTTTTTGTTTCAAAATTTGTAGCGTTTGTTTGAGTTTTTGTCGGTCTCGTCATATCAGGTTTCCCTGAGGCCTACCTGTCTTCCCATCTATGTGCACGGTTGTATTTTCTCGATATTTTCACAATTGATTGTCTATTTGTATTTTCTCTTTATTGCCATCAGTTTTTATTTTCACCACTTTTCCCTCCACCCTCCTTCTATCCCTCCCAACTATGCCCTCTGTTTCATGCCCTAAATATATAAAAAAAAAAACAACAAAAAAACCTTTCCTTCTCCCATTATACCCCACGTAACCACGTGACTTCCTGTACTATCTCTTCTTCTTCATTCTCTGCCCCCTTCCCTGACAATCCCACCCTGATCATGAAGGTTTTCACCACACACCTTCACAGCCTTTTCTTCAAACTTTTCCTTCACTCTTCCCCCCTCTTCGCTAATCTTCAAAAACAACAAAAAACAGTCTCTTACAATGATTCAACTTCCCCCCTCGCCCGGTTCTTCTTCAAAATATTGTGTTCAATTCGACCTTTCTTTCATCCCGTGTCTAAAAATTCCATCTGTTACAACACTTCCTTTCTCCACTCTGTCAATTCTTCTGCACTTCATCCATCTTCCATTGTATTTTTTAAATGAATCTCTGGCCTACAATTTAAAAAAAATCCCATTTCGCAATGCTTGTTCGTCTTCCATTATTAATCGTTCTTTTTTTTTTCCAATTTCAATGTAAATTCATCCCACCTCCTCAAATCTACCTCACACTAACTCCTTCCCTGTTATACCTTCTCCTTATCCCTCCCATCTTGTCCCCCATCCTCACATCTCTTCACTGTCCTCTGCCTTACTCACAGTTCCCCCTCTGATATCCCAAACTGTGTGGTTGTCAAATGTCTCACACTCTATATCTCTAACATGCTTTCTCTTTCCTCTCATCACATCTCCCCCCCTCTTCCCACCCCTCAAATCTTATTCCTATTCACATCTACAAAGCTGCCTCCTTCCCTCAACCTCTCTCTTCCAGCACATTCCTCCACCTCCTCCAATCTCACACTTCCCTTTGTCCCCTCTCTTATTACTCCTCACTGCTGCTCATCCCTTCACCACTTAGCCCTTTGTCCTCCTCCCCATCTGACCCTCTCCCCTAGCTTTTCTACAATGTCATTGACTCGACAACTCTGAATACCTCCACCTCTCCTCCCTCACACTACCCCCCCTCCCCTCCCTCTTCCTTACCAGTGTGGACCTCAAATATCCGGGGCCTTCACTCTAACCTGACTGATTTCTCCATACAGGTAGGTTGCTACTGACAAACCAGACATAATCTGCTGAACAGAAACTTTCCTCCTTCAAGACATTTCTGACTCAGTTTCTCTCCCTTGTTTCTCCCTCCTCTGGTATGATAGACCTGAGCCTCGTCCTGGTGGCGGAATTGCTCTGTTTATCAAAAACTCTATTCCTCACTCTCCATGCACTGCCCTGACTCCTCCACACCCCCAGGAATACCTCTGGCTACGGTTTCCCCTCTGCTCCCACCTCTTTAATCTGTATGTTGTACCGTCCAACAAACAGTGATGACTCCAATTACATCTTGCTCTCCAAAAACATGGACAAACTTCTATCCTCTCATCCAAACACTTTCTTCCTCATATGCGGTGACTTCAATTGCCATCATGCCAGTTGGCTGGGTGTGAATACCTCTCACCTGCCGTGGCACTTCAGCAAAAGACTTTTGCGACTCATTGGGACTGACTCGATCTGTCAACTTCTCAACCCAGATCTCAGCCAATGGTACTCCATCTTTTCTGGATTTGATTTTGACCAATTTCCCAGAAAATGGCTGTTGTTCTTCTGCAACAATCGCTTCATTTGACCATATGCTTGTGAAAGCGATAATCTCTCTGGCTGTTATTAGAGAACCACTGTTATTTTTTTTGTTTTTTTCTCCCCATTACCTTCAATTTTCATCCTCCCCACTTTCCTAACATCCCCCATTCTCCCAACTAATCTCTTTCTTATCTCAAAAAAATAATTAAAAAAAAACCCAACAACAACAACAACACGCTAACCTTCTCCCGATTCTGCTTCTTCTTCCTCTTATCTTCTTCCTCGATTTTTTTTCTATACTTCCATGACCTAATCTATTGAAAACTCTCTCAAACATTAATATTAACAACAAAATCGATCTTATAATGCTTAATCTTCCTCTCTCACACATGTGGTACTCTTTACTGTTTCATAATGCACTACTCTTCTGCTATTTTAACAGACTGCTCTCATTTCGAGCTCTCCTTCATTCCTTGCCTAAAAAACCCAACTATTACAGTGCTTCTTCTTCTCTCCATTCTCTGAATTCGCCTTCATTGCATCCATCAAGAATTGTGTTAAATCGCATCTCTGACCAAAAACTTTTAAAAACCACAGTTTGCTATGAATGTTCGCTTTCCATCAACCATTCTTTTTTTTCCAACTTCAGTGCCAACTCAACCCCCTCACCCCTCACTCTCAAAGCAACCATCCCACTCTTCTCCCTCCAAGCCTCCCTCTCACCTCTCTCAAAGATTCCCCCCTCACCTTTCTCCCACCTTTCATTCCTCTTATGTGGTGACTTCAATTGTTATCACGCCAGTTGGCGAGGTGTGGGTACCTCTCTCACCTGTCATGGCACCTCAGCAAAAGCTTTCTGCGACTCATTAGGACTGACTCAATCGTTCAACTTCCCGACCCGGATCTCAACCAATGGTACTCCATCTCTTCTGGATCTTATTTTGACAAATTTCCCTGACAATATCTGCTGCTCTTCTTCCGCTTCAAGTGTTTCTTCTGACCACGTCCTTGTCAAAGTGGACATCTCTCTGGCTGTTATCAGAGAACCACCTCACCGCCGTCGAGTCTGGCATTTCACTCAAGCCGACTGGCAGGGTCTCCGAGCAGCCATCAAACTTACAGACTGGTCTCCTATCACTACTTTCTCAAACATCAACTCATCCTGGGAATTCTTTCAAAGAAACTTGCTCTCCCTCATGCACAGATTTATCCCCTCTCGTGTTCAGTTGTCCTACCCTTCCTCCCGCCCTTGGTTTATTGAAGCTTGTGGCGAGGCAGTTGTCCTGAAACAACTTGCCTTTGCCTCATGGAAAGCAAACCCAACTGAGGGCAATCTCAGTTCCTTCCACAAAGCTTGGAACAAGTGTGTATCTACCCTCAGGAGAGCCAGAAAACAACATCTTTCTCATCTCGTCTAAACTCTAAAACCTCTCTCCCTCCTCAAAATCCTGGTGGCATTTAATCAAATCTGTTTCTGGTGTATGTTCCCCCTCCCTTACCTCAAATGGCCGCACTGCTGATACCGCACGTGATAAAGCTGAATGTCTAAACTCGGTGTTTGCAGCTAAATCTTGTGTCCTAAACCCATCACTTTCTCTACCCACCTTACCCAGTCGCACCCAGCTGTTCCTGGGCTCTGTGTCCTTTTCTTCTGACAAAGTGGAGAGCTTGCTGTCAAACCTCGACTCAGATTTTGCAACCTGTCCAGATGGCATCAGCCCTCTTGTTCTAAAAACCTGCTCTTCTGCTCTTGCTCACCCTCTCTCTGTTCTATTCACCCTCTCATCTGCCCAAGGTCATCTGCCATCTGCTTGGAAATCTGCTAACATCACTGCCCTGCATAAAAGGTGCAAAAACAGATCCCTGTAACTACAGACCAATCAGCCTTCTCCCAATCATCAGCAAGGTTATGGAATCCATCATCGCTTCAGACATGAAATCCTTCCTCTTCTCCAAAGGCTTGATTTCCGATCATCAATTTGGTTTCAGACCAGGTCACTCTACCCTGGATATGCTGCTTCTGCTCTCCCATCAATGGATGGAGGTCCTCAATGCCAGACAGGAAATCCAAGCCGTATCCCTGGACATATCACATGCTTTTGACACAGTCTGGCACCCTGCACTACTCACCAAACTCTCTTCCCATGGTATTCAAGGCCATCTCCACTCATGGCTCGCAGACTTCCTCTCCTGTCGCAGTCAACGTGTGGCCCTAAATGGAATTCTTTCATCCCCTCTTCCTGTGCAGGCTGGAGTTCCTCAAGGTAGCGTTCTGGGCCCTGTTCTTTTTCTGGTTTTCATCAATGATCTCTCCGACTCTCTGGAAAATCCTCTATTTCTCTTTGCCGAAGACTCCACCCACTGCCGTACCATCTGTCATCCCTCAGACCGGCAAGCAGCAGCTTCTTCGCTCACTGCAGATCTGGATAAAACCACAAACTGGTCCAACACGTGGAACATGTCTTTCAATCCAGACAAATCTCACACTCTCACTATGTCTCTTTGAAAGGACCGTTTAGAAATGCCCCCCCCCCATCCACTTTCTCAACAATCCTTTGGAAGAAGTCTTTTCTTTCAAGCTTCTGGGTCTCACTATCTGCCATGATCTTTCCTGGGAAAGTCACATTTCCAACCTCGCCTCAAAAGCCAGTCGCCGACTGGGAATCCTCCGTCGTGCAAAGTCCTTCCTCGGCCCTCTTGAGCTCCTGACCACTTACAAAGCTTTTGTCCGTAGCCTGATGGAGTACTGCTTTCCCCTCTGGGCTGGTACTCCTGCCTCCCACCTTTCTCGGCTTCACGCTGTCGAAACCAGGGCATTTAGGATCATCGGCATCTCCCGCAATGAAGTTGAGTCTTTGGGCCTCTCACTCAATCACCGCAGGTTGGTCGGTGGTCTTTCTGTCTTCTACCGACTCCTCTACAGCCTTGCCCCCCATGCTCTCTCTGCGATTTGTCCCCACCACATTTCCACAGGGCGCTCAAGGTCCGCCAACAACCCCCTTCTGGTAAACCTACCAAAATCACGAATCACTGCTCATCTTCACTCTTTCATTCCTCTTTTTTTCCCGCCTTTGGAATAAACTTCCTCACTCTATTCTTTCCCATTCTTCCCTCCAGGCTTTCAAAACAGCTGTTCACCACCACCTCTTATCATCCCCCATCCAAATCCTCGATCTTTTCTACCCCCGATAATCCACCCAAGCCCACTTCCTTCAATTCCCCTGCTTTCCTTCCTGAAAGTCCCTGTAATGTCCATCTTCTCTTCGCCATGTTCCCCGTCCCATCCCCATCCCTCTCCCTTCCACAGTTCACCTAATGTCTGTTCCCCACTGTTTTGTCCCTTCCACTCCCGCCCCTCTTGTCTCATGCCCCCTTGCTGTGAGTTGTGTGTTAGCTCTCATACGAGCCTCGACAGGCGAAGAGAAGATGGACATTACAGGGACTTTCAGGAAGGAAATCAGGGGAATTGAAGGAAGTGGGCTTGGGTGGATTATCGGGGGTAGAAAAGATCGAGGATTTGGATGGGGGTATACAAAAAAAATAAAATAAAATAAAAAACCACCTCGGCGCTGACGAGTCGGGCACCTCACTTAGGCCGACTGGCAGGGTCTTCATGCAGCCATCAAACTTCTTGACTGGTCTTCCATTTCTACTTTCTCCGACATCAATTTATCCTGGGAATTCTTTCGAAGAAATTTGCTCACTCTCATGCACAGATTTATCCCATCTCGTCTTCAGTTGTCCAACTCTTCCTCCTGCCCATGGTACACTGAAGCTTGTGGCGAGGCAGTTGTCCTAAAACAACTTGCCTTTGCCTCGTGGAAGGCAAATCCTGCTGAAGGCAACCTCAAGTTCCTATGTCTTTTTTTAAGGCAATACAAGTGTATGTCTACCTTGAGGAGAGCCAGGAAACATCTTTATCATCTCAAGTCTGAACTTTCAAACCTATCTTCCTCCTCTAAATCCTGGTGGTGTCTCGTGAAGTCTGTTTCTGGTGTATGTTCCCCCTCCATCCCCTCCCTTACCTCAAATGGCCGCACTGCTGATACCGCACGTGATAAAGCTGAATGTCTAAACTCTGTGTTTGCAGCTAAATCTTGTGTCCTAAACCCATCACTTTCTCTACCCACCTTACCCAGTCGCACCCAGCTGTTCCTGGACTCTGTGTCCTTTTCTTCTGACAAAGTGGAGAGCTTGCTGTCAAACCTCGACTCAGATTTTGCAACCTGTCCAGATGGCATCAGCCCTCTTGTTCTAAAAACCTGCTTTGCTGCTCTTTCTCACCCTCTTTCTGTTCTATTCATCCTCTCATTTTCTCAAGGTCATCTGCCATCTGCTTGGAAATCAGCAAACATTACCACTCTGCATAAAAAAGATGCAAAAACTGATCGCTGCAAATACAGACCAATCAGCGTGCTCACAATCACCAGCAAGGTCACGGAATCAATCATCGCGTCTGACATCAAATCCTTTCTCTTCTCGAATGGCTTGACTTCTGACCATCAATTTGGATTTTGACCAGGTCACTCAACCTTGGACATGCGACTTCTATTTTCCAAACAATGGATGGAGGTCCTAAATGCCAAACATGAGATCAGAGCCATTTCCCTAGACATCTCATGAGCTTTCAATATGGTCTGGCATTCCGCACTGCTCAGCAAACTCTCTTCTTATGGTGTCCAAAGCAATCTCCACTCATGCTCGTGGACTTCCTCTCCTGTCACAGTCAACGTGTGGCTCTTCATGGAATTCTCTCAAGTCCTCTTCCCGTCCAGGCTGGAGTTCCTCAAGGCAGTGTTTTTGGCCCTGTGCTTTTTCTGGTTTTCATCAATAATCTCTCATTCCCTGTAAAATCCTCTATCTCTTTGCTGTGACTCCACCCTCTGCCATACCACCTCTCATCCCTCTGATCATCAGGCTGCAGCCTCTTCACTCTCTGCAGACCTGGATAAAATCACGAGCTGGTCAATCACTTGGAATATCTAACACCCTCACCGTGTCTCTCCGAAAGGACCATCTGGAAACCCCTCCATCTACTTTCTCAACAATCTCATTTGCAGAGGTCCTTTCATTCAAACTTTGAGGTCTCACTACCAGCCACGATCTTTCCTGGGAAAGCTGAGGGATGAGAGGTGGTATGGCAGAGTGTGGAGTCATCAGCAAAGAGATAAAGAGGATTTTACAGGGAATGAGAGATCATTGATGAAAACCAGAAAAAGCACAGAGCTAAAAATACTGCCTTGAACTCCAGCCTGGACGGGAAGAGAAGATGAGAGAATTCCATTATGAGCCACGCGTTGACTGCGACAGGAGAGGCAGTCCACGAGCATGAGTGAAGACACATCTCCAAGTTGGCCTCCAAAACCAATCGCCAACTGGGCATCCTACATCGTGCAAAGTCCTTCATTGGCACACCTGAACTTCTAACTATTTACAAGGCTTTCATCCGCAGTCTGATGGAGGACTGCTGCCCCTCTGGGGTTGTGCTCCTTCTTCACACGAAGTTCGACCACGCAATGGAATACAATGCTTTTAGGATCATTGGTATCTTCCGCAGTGAAGCTGAGTCTTTGGGTTTCTCACTCTCTCACCGGAGGCAGGTCGGTGGTCTTTCTGACTTCTACAGTCTCCTCTCTAGCCTTAGCCCCCTCCTCTGTCTGTGATCTGCCCCCCCCCTATATGCCCTCAAGGCACTTAGGGTCCGCAAAACCCCGCCTTCTGGTGAAACTGCCAAAATCAAGCATCACTGCTCACCTTCACTCTTTCATTCCTCTTTTTTTTCCCCACCTCTGGAACAAACTCCCACACTCTCTTCAATCCCACTCCCCCCTCCAGACCTACAGAACAGCTGTTCACCACCATCTCATATCTTCCCCCATCCAAAATCTTGATCTTTACTACCCCCGTTAATCCACCGCAAACCCACCTCATTTAAATTCCCTGTTTTCCTTCCTGAAAATCCCTGTAGTACCATCTTGTTTACCCTGTGTAACCCGCCCCATTCCTCTCCGTTCCACAGATATCCTATTTTTTTGTTCCCCACTATTTTATGTGTCCCCACTTGGCATTTAGCTGTGTGCTCTGGTCTGAGCTTCTCGAGCTTGAAGGTCACCAAACTGCTTCGTCACTGGGCGGGTAAATGCACTCAAAATGGTGCCATCGCTGTCTGGGCGGGAAGACTTACAGGAGTTGAGGTAATTTGCAGACGGAACTCGACGTCGGAGCTCACAAATTGCGGTGTAGCTTATTCTCAAGAGCGAATATGCTGACCGTTCCTCTCACGCTCCCAGTCTGCTCACAACGATGGTCCACAAGACAAGACGATTTCGGAGTCCCCGTGATCAGGCCACGAGACACCTCTTCTTCCCTCCTCAGAAATGCATACTCTTCATACTTCTCAGCTGAACAGTCAACGGTCGGTTAGCGTCTTGCTCAGCACGCCGCAAATTCACACAGCACGAGGATCGCGCAGCCTTCGTCATGCCGTGAGCAAAAGCGAGATCTTCCGTGTCCTCTAGGTAATGTCCTCCTCCTCTCTCGACTACTTGCCTCCTCCTCCTCTTCTTCGACGTCATGCCCAACCAGACTCCTCCAACGGGGCGTGGCCTGCTCCCACGAAACCCAGGAAAGCGGGGCCTCTGCCCCCTTGGCAAATTTTGCTTGTTTGTTGTTATTGTCATTGGTATAAAAATGTAGGAATAACTCACAGGGGAACAATCACAGACTGGGGGACATTATCCTTAATCCCCATCTAATTCTCACCACATGGGGGGGGGGGGTGGTGTGGCTCTAAGTAACACTAAAGCTCACAGTCTCCTCACTTAATTACATTGAGATGTCCACGGACAAAGCAACTCTATTGAATCCTAACTTTCCAATGAAATTCCTCCATCTACCCCACAAACATAACGCAGCCCCCTCCCCAGAACCGTAGCTCCTGTAAGGTTCAATGTGGCGCTACAATTCCAGCCTTACCACTTACCGACTCACACCTAATTAGCCTATGAAATAAATTAGGGGGCTGTGGGAAGTGAGCGGGAGCGAACTTACCTATTCTTAACGTTCTACACCCGTTAAACACATCAATTCAAATATTTGCAAAACTCTTGGTTCTTCGCTCCTAACTCCTAGGTCAGATCAGGTCAGGTCAGGTATGGGAGCATGCGCCAGAGCAGTGTGTCACTGCGTCCACTTTCCGCCGGTACTCCAGGGGCCTCCGTCTGGCATTCCCCAGGCAGATGCTTGGCCCATCCTCATCTCCTTGAGATGCTGATCAACCTGCTGCAATCATGAGGCATGTGGTCGGCCCATCCCATTGCCCTTCTCCACTCACGAGGCTCCCTCGCTGAGAGAATCTGGTGAGCAGGATCAGCATCAAGGAAACGAGCCACATGTCCATACAGCTGCAGCTGATGCTCACGGACTATGCAGGTAACAAATCTCATTTGAATCTCTCTCAGCAACCGCTCGTTGGACACAAAGTCTGACCAGCGATAGCCAAGGATTCTCTGAAGAGACCTGGCACCAAAGGAATTAAGTCTCCATCTCAGATCCCTGATCAGAGTCCAAGTCTCACATCCATAGAGCAAGACCGGGAGCACCAAGGACCTGAAGACTCGGACTTTCGGCCTCCCGCATAGGTACCGGCAACGCCACACCCCATGATCCAGTGAATCCATGATTCCCCAGGCCCGACCAAGACGTCTGTTAACCTCTGGCTCACAGCCAGCAGAGACATGAATTTCACTGCCAAGATAAGTGAATCTCTCCGTGACCTCAACATCCTCACCACAAACAAGTACAGACAGGATAGCAGCAACCAAGATGTCATTGAAAGCCTGGATCTTGGTTTTGACCCAGGAAACCCGTTATCCCAGCGACTCCGACTTATCATTCAGCACCTTGAGGGCCCCCAAAGGGATATCTAGTCTCCACAAAGATGACTGCATCATCTGCGAAATCAAGGTCAGGGATCTTGACATTCCCAAACGATGCACCGCAGCTTGATCTCTCCGACATCCTCCCCAGAATCCAGTCCATACAAGTGCTGAAAAGTATGGGGGCCAGTACACACCCCCTGACGAGCTCCAGTAACAACTGGAAACTCCTAGGGCAGGGAGGAAATGTCAGAAAAAAACACAAAAATGTATCATAAGAGACAAACCTGAACCCAAAAAACTTTATATATATATATATATATATATATATATATATATATATATATATATATATATATATATATACATATTTATATATATATATATATATATATATATATATATATATATATATATATATATATATATATATATATATATATATATATATATATATATATATATAACCCCCTCCTGAAGACTGCATTCCTCGGTGAATGCTAGAATACCCAACGTTACCTGCGGAGCCATCCCAATTTACCGATCCTAATTTCCACGAGCCCTGTCTCTCCGGTACAGGTGAGTGACCTGGATTCAGTGAACCTTCCCTTACAGATATACACATCAACCCAATATCAATCATTCATTCCAACCCTCCAAGACCATGGCATAAATGTTATTACACACATGTGATCCTTAACGGGGCAGTGGGGAGGTACTGTACAACAATAATGGTAGGGGTACTTCCGGTTGTGGTGTCCGCGGTTCAAAAACAAGTCTCCAGACTTTCAACTTCTTTGCCCCCCCCCCTTCCCCCCACTTCAACTATTCGGTTCTGACAGCCAAACAGCTCTTTTGCTGTACGTCCCGCCAGAGAGGGTCTCCACACATCCAGGCTCTCAGCCTCATACGGATTGCCAGGGGTCTTTTTACCACAAGTCACCCAACCAGACCTCCCCTCCGACGGGTCCCCATTTCCAGACACTACCAGCTGCCAGGGACAAATTACCTCAGAGGGAGCCGCAGTCACCGCTCCTCCAGAGTTTGATCCATTCCTGCGGACCCACATATCTTCTCCACTCACACAATCCAACATCTCATTTCCTCCCCTGCTGTCATTCAATTCTCAAACAATGCAATGCAAAATGGTGATCGTGTTCCTATCCTGCTATGGCCTGCATACATGTTATAATCCGCATTCACTCTCCAAACACAACTCAATTGTTTACACATAACAGACATCAACACCACAAGACAAATCTGCTTTCCAAACTAATCCCTTTATCGACCATTGAGTCACTTGTTCACTCTCATCCTAATTAGCCATGTCCCAATTTATAGCAAAACTGAACCTTTGGGACAGTAAGCAACGAGGCACCTTACCCGAAGTGCAAGTCGTCGCAGGTTGGTCAGGTCGAAAAGTGTCATCCACCCCTTCTAATTGTCTCCGTATCCTTTTAATCCTCCCCTGTGGATTCATTGCTTTTAATCTCCATGGATCCCATCAGACTCCCCAAAATTGTAGGCCGTTGCACACGGATAATTCCGTGACAGTGGGTCGCTAACCGACCGTGAACGCCAATAACTCAACCACATGACTTTGGGTCCTCCGTCTACTCCAGTTTATCTGGTTACCTAACAATAACCACGTGGTATAATTACGGGGGGACACGCCCTCAGTACGCCTTTTCCGAACCGGATCAGATGCAGCCGAGCGACACTGCCAAGGATGTACCGGCTAAAAGAAACGGATCGTTGGGAATAAAGTCCCGGCGAGGTTAGAATACGGACCATGCTGGATCAATGAAAGAAGAGACAAAAACGAGCTGGAATCATTTCTACAAAGGATTTATGACAGGCAGGCGAGGAAAGATACACGACTTGTCGAAAGTTTTAGAACACCCCCATTTTTCAGTTTTTACTGAAATTTAAGCAGATCATGTCCAGTTAACAACCTGAAATGGTACAAAGCTAAGCAGTAAACTGCCAGAGGTTAAAAAAAAGTTTAGGTTACCAAAAACTGAAAAATAATGTAAATTTCAGAGTAGTTAAAAAGGCCCTTTTCAGGGAACAAGTTATGGGTTAGCAACTGCAACTGTTCTGCAGCAATGGAAGTAAATTAAGCCTTGAAAGTTGATGCAAACAATTCCTACAGGTGTCCCAACTTTTGTTGATTAGTTGCAACCCCTCTGTCTGGATAAAAGCAGTGTTGGAACAGACTGTGTCGCTACACTGTCTGAAGCATTATTTGGACAATATTGCACTACAGGAAGAGTATATTGCTATCATAATGGTGAGAAAAAGACAATTAACAAAGGAAGACAGACAGACCATTATAGCCCTTAAAAGTGTAGGTCTTTCCTTTAGAGAAATTGCAAAGACGCCAAGCTGTCAGTGAGTACAGTTTCCTACACCATCGAAAGGCACTTGGAAACTGGAGGAAACTCTGACAGGAAGAGGTCTGGCAGACCCAAAGCCACAACACAATCAGAAGACAAGTTTCTGAGAGTCAACAGCTTGCGTGATAGGCGGCTCACAGGACAGCAGCTTCAAGCACAGCTTAACACTGGTCGAAGTAAGGAAGTCTCAGTTTCAACTGTGAAGAGAAGACTTTGAGCTGCAGGTTTGACAGGTCAACTGGCAGGAAGAAAGCCATTGCTAAGATGGCAAAATAAGAAAAAGAGGCTTGCCTGGGCCATGAAGCACCGCCAGTGGACAATTGAAAACTGGAAGAAGTAAAGGTCTTATGGACCGATGAATCAAAATTTAAAATCTTCGGTTCATCACGCAGGGTTTTTGTATGCCGTCGAGTAGGCGAAAGGATGGTTCCTCAGTGTGTGACACCAACTGTCAAACATGGAGGAGGAAGCATGATGATCTGGGGCTCTTTTGCTGGATCCAGAGTCAGTGACTTGCACAGAGTGACTGGCACCCTGAACCAAAAGGGCTCCCACAGCATTTTGCAGCGCTATGCAATACCCTCTGGTCTACGCTTACTTGGTCAGGGGTTCGTCCTACAGCAAGATAACGACCCAAAACATACCTCCAGGCTATGTCAGAACTACCTTAAAAGAAAATAACAAGACTGTGGGCTTCAAATCATGGAATGGCCAGCACAGTCTCCAGACTTAAACCCCATCGAGCTGGTTTGAGATGAAATGGACAGAAGGGTGGAAGCAAAGCAACTTGCAAGTGCAACCCATTTGTGGGAACTTCTGCAACAGTGTTGGGAAGAAATTTCCGAACAATATTTGATTTCCATTGTAGAAAGAATGCCACGAGTATGTTTGGCTGTTCTCTCTGCAAAAGGTGGCTACTTTGATGAGTCAAAAATTTAGATTAAATTTTGTTCAACAAAATCATTCCATGATTTCTTTTTTATCTGCAATTGTTTATTTGTTCTATGCTTTAATTTCGGAGTACATTGAAACATTAAACTGCTTAAATTTCAGTAAAAACTGGAAAAATGGGGGTGTTCTAAAACTTTTGACTGGTAGTGTATGTGGCACAGTTAATATTGCTTATTGTTGTCTGTGAGAAGAGATAGCAAGAAAAGTGTGGTGCGACAATAAACAAGCAATTTACAAAAGCAGACACAGAGCAGAGTTATCCCGATGTAATTCTTGTACAATCTTTACTGAAGCGAGGACAAGCGCCATGACACACACACATACACACACAAAACCCGATGAAGAGGAGTTAATGAAGAGAAAAAGGAGAGCAGATGAGGCTAACGGTCTCTTTAAATTGCGGTCTCTCTTGCACAACCGTGCCACCAGTGCGTTTTGTGGGGATGCTCCGCTGGGTGATACCTTCCTGACAGCTGGCGCGTCGTCTCTTGCTTCGTGCAGCTTGCGTCGGTCCAGAGAATGAGATGCGACCGTCAGGCGGAAAGGGAGGGACTTGGGTGGACCAGCAGTGAGTGGGTGGAGAGGCGGAGTCAAAAGTGAGTGGGTGGAGAGAGGCGACGAGGTGGTGAAGAATGCGGAGTCAGCAGGTGAATTGGTAGGTTGTCAATCCCAGGCCAGGACGAGCAGACAGGAATGAGCAGACAGACAGACAGGAGCGGTGCTGAGGAACGACGACAGGAACTGGCACTGGAACTGGATCTGGAGCTGGAGCCGGAACCGAAATCCACCAGCAGACGGGAATGCAGTGCAGGAAAGACACCAGCCCAGGGCGAGCAGACAGGAGCAGCAAGCAGGAATGACACTAGCGGCTCCGCGACTCGTCCTTTTACAGACCCCGCGGGGCGGGGGCGACGACCCGAAGCGATGTCGTCACCTGAATCGGGCACTCTGATTGGCCCCGGCCACTGCACGGCCTAGCCGTGATGGCCGGAAGCGTCTCCACTCCACTTCCGGCAAGATAGTTCCAAGCTGCGGAATCGTCTCGCACCAAACCCCGTGATATCAATCACCTTGCACCAAACACTGTGATATGAATCGCGTTGCACCAAATCCCGTGCCATGCCTTGACGACCCGTGGTTAGCGCCGGTCAATGTGCCTGCTCCGTGATGCGCCATGCGGCCCGAGCGATCCGGCCGTACAGCATCCCTCTGCCTGGTAGGAGCTGCATCGAGGAGGAGGTGCGGGAGGATGTCTGCTGTCCACAGGAGACATTTTTGGCCGTCGTGGTGAGCGAAGACCGATGGTAAGACGTTATTGTAACCCCATGCGCAGACCCGACCAAAGATGTGTGTTATTTGTGCCCTGTTCTGTACGATGATAAGGTATCACGGGCTGCATGCGTCCGCCATTGTACACGTGGTCAGCGCGTGGGTCCACCCGCCATCGAGCATGCCCCGTACAGTGCATGCTGGTCCGCCTGTCATCGAGCATCGTGTTCGCGGTTATCAGAGGCGGTTGGGTGCACGGTGCCAACCCCGATCCATGCCATGAATTGAAGGAAAGAGCATAGATATAAGTGGATTAAAGAAGAATGCGCCGCGTGTGTACTGTATGTTGCTTGCATTTGGTGTGTTGGTTTCGCCTCTGATTGCCTGAACAGTGGGTGGGGTGGTGGTGGGGGGGTCGTCGCTGTGGGGCACGCGCTCCATGCAGTGCTGGCGTTTATTGTTGGCTCAACTGCTGCCCTTGGTCTTCTGTGAGGACGTATTCTTATGTGAAGGGCGCGGCTGTGGTTTTTACAGATGAATGTCCGAGCGGAGTGCCTGCCGGCCTCGCGAGGACCCCTTGCTTGGATTTACCTCAGGAATAGAGAAAAAAGGCAGAGTAGGAATGAAGTTCAGAGGTTTAATCAGACCTATGAGATTTACACAATGCACTTTCCCGTTCGACCCACTAGACAAGAAGGAAGGGACTATCTGAAGGTACATTAATAAAATAACTGACTGGGGACCACTGTATGTTGGCTGCTATTGGTGTTGGAGAGATGCGGTTTCCAGAACCGCAACAATATATATTTATTTTTCTAAATTTGCCTGTTATTCCAAAATCTTGTAGAGAACCCTGGCTCAGGACTGAGTGCACTTATAGACTTGAAGCGCACCCTCAATCAGGCGTGAAAGAATTAGATCAGCCACAAGATCTGTGTCTACAAACATTCTTGCGAGAGGCAGCGGGATCTCTGCCTGCACCCCTCTCCAGGATCTGGAAGACACAAATTTATCTTATTCGCTTCCCAGAAGCCTACATCCTCCTCTGGGGTCCGGCAGACCCAAATTTCTCTTTCACTCCCAGAAGCCTACATCCTCCTCCGGGGTCTGGCAGATCCATTGCTCTCTCATCTACTCCCAATCGCTCCCTGTATCCTCCTCCGGGGTCTGGCAGATCCATTGCTCTCTCATCTACTCCCAATCGCTCCCTGTATCCTCCTCCGGGGTCTGGTAAATCCATTGTTCTCTCAACCACTCCCAGTAACCTGCATCCTCCTCCGGGATCTAGTAGATCTCGAGTTCTTTCATCCATCCCCAGAAGCCTGCATCCTCCTCCGGGATCTGGTAATCCGAGAGTACTCTCATCCTGTCCTGATCGATGTCTGTATCCTCCCCCAGGAATAATTGTGGCCGCAGCTAAAATCCAGGCAGACATTGCCACAGCCCAGCGGACCCAGCCAAAACTGCATCTCCTGAGTGCGCCAGGCTGAGGGTGGAACAAGGCCACGACCGGCTGACCCACAACCAGCATGAGGATAACTCCCAGGCAAGCATGGACGCCGACAACTGCACTCCCCATCCACGATAGACAAACAGCCACTATGTTTAATGGAAATGCCATCACCTGACCCTGGGCTGTTACACTCATCTGCTCAGCTGCCTGTGATGAGAGTTCGAGTGAGTTAAGATGTGTTTTGGCCTTGTGCAGTTCTTGCTCCAACTTTTCTGCTCGAATTCCCTGCTCCTTTTCTTTCTGTTGGCATTTTTTCATCACTTTCTGGGCTTCGCTCTTGAATGACTGCAGTTCAGCATGCAATGCTCTGTTCTCCTGGTGTAAGCTCTCAGTTATTTTTCATTGGGTCCTTCTGGAATCAGCAAAGGCAGTGATTCTGGTTCCAGTTCAAGTTCTGTGTCTTCCTCACCTGGAATCACCACTACTGGACTCACATGCTCAGCCAGCGCAAATTCCCCCTTGTCCGGTCCTTGCTCCCTATCACACCACAGTTGCACCTTCGTGGAACGGGAGACTCGGATCTAGTCTGACCTGGGTGAGAGGTGCCAGACAACACTGTCCAGCCTGTGTCACGGAGACAGCACGCGGTAGATCCAAAGATGCAGAACCTGCTTCAAAAGGGCTGAGTTCACTGTCCATATAGGCAAACAGCTCCACTGCCAGCCGAAAGACTGCACCAATGCCACTTTCTCCCGCAGTGCCAAGCTCCCCAAACATCACTGCCAAGTAAGATGGAAAAACTGGCCACCCAATGTGGCAATCAACTTTCTTTGTGATCAACATGATGTAGATGGCCACAAGCCAACCACAACGGTCATGACGGTGGTTCCACACATGACCAAGCTCCTTTGATCGAGTAACTTGAAGTGTGGAATCCCACAGAACATTGCGGTGTCCATCGCTTAAAAGCTTGTGGAGCAAAATGCATAACTTCCAGCTGAGAACAGAGTTTCTGGAAAAGGAAGAAGTTCCTGCTACATTCCAGACAGCATTGGCACCTTGTTCTCGGTGGGTGTCCAAGATGCAAATGCGGACCTGTTTCTCTTCTAAGCTTGCACTTGACTCACTCGGGTACAATTCAATATGAGCCTCCCTCTCAAGCAATAGAAAGCTACCGTCGCTGCAACTCTCCTCCTCTACATGTCCAGCAAGTGGTTCAAACATTGGCTCTGCTAAATATGCTCGACCCTGGTCAGTAATATCCCCAATGTCAAAGTGCAGCAAGTCCAGTTTAACTTTGAACGAGTCAGCCAGTCCAAGCATGGTCTCAACAGAACCATCAACGTCACCATTGAGACTAACAGAAACTTTTTGTTCTATCCTCTCCTTCCCCCCCTTTTATATACCTTGTTAAGGCTCGTATGAGAGATAACGCACAACGTGCAGCAATGGGGGGGGGGGTGGGCATGAGACAAAAGGGGCGTGGGAAGGACAAAACGGTGAGGAACAGAGACATTAGGAGATCTGTGGAAGGGAGAGGGATGGGGTGGGGAACATGGGGTATACAAGATGGACACTACAGGAACTTTCCAGAAGGAAAGCAGGGAGTTTGAAGGAGGTGGGTTTGGGGTGGATTAACTGGGTTAGAAAAGATCGAGGATTTGGATGGGGGACGATAAGAGGTGGTGGTGAACAGCTGTTTTGAAGGCTTGGAGGGAAGAATGGGATTGAACAGAGTGAGGGAGTTTATTCCAAAGGTGGGAAAAAAGAGGAATGAAAGGGTGAAGGTGAGCAGTGATTGGTGATTTTGGTAGTTTTACCAGAAGGGGGTTATTGGCGGACCTTGAGCGCCCTGCGGAAGTATGGTGGGTCAAACGCAGACAGAGCAGGGGGGGGGGGGGACAGGCGAGACCGGAGAGGAGACGGTAGAAGACAGCTTATTCTCAAGAGCGAATATCCCTTGACGGTGTTGTCCCAAGTGTTCAGCTGTCCCTGTAACATCTTGTCCATTCTTTCCCATCAATTGTGGCTCTCATAAGCCTCTATCAACAAACACCAGCTCTTGCCCTGTGACATGAGTTTCCAACTTTTGCACCTCTCAGCCAAACCACTACCCTGGCACTTACAAAATCCCAATTCCTCTTCCTGTTGCAGCATTATGGAATCCACATGGGTGTGATAGCCTTCCAGGTCCTCGTTTATTTTGTCAATTATTATCTTGCCAAAACGAAGTTTTTGCAAGATATGTTAGTCAGCTTGTATGTTTTTTTTGTTGTTTGTTTGTTTGTTTGTTTGTCTGTAATCACGTATAAAAAATTCTGCAGAGCACAGTTATCATTGGAAATTTTTGTAACTTCGCATATCAGAGGCCTATAGAGGTCCCTTTCAGCGCACAAAATTTTGAAGGTCAAGGTCACTTTGTCGCAAATCAGGGGAGTCGACGAAACCCTTATTTATTGAGTAATTTTGATCGGATCGTCTTCAAACTTCATGGGAATATAGTTCATGGTCTGGCGCTCAGCTAATTAATTTTTGGTGGCGATTGGCCTTGACCTTCATATGTTTTTTTTGTTTGTCTGTAATCACATATAAATCACTCTGCAGAGCACAGTTATCATTGGAAATTTTTGTAACTTCGCATATCAGAGGCCTATAGAGGTCCCTTTCAGCGCATAAAATTTGAAGGTCAAAGGTCAAGGTCACTTTGTTGCAAATCAGGGGAGTCGACGAAACCCTTATTTTTTTGAGTAATTTTGATCGGATCGTCTTCAAACTTCATGGGAATATAGTTCATGGTCTGGCGCTCAGCTGATTATTTTTTGGTGGCGATTGGCCTTGACCTTCATGGTTAGCGCCTGAGGTCAAACATATTTGACCCCAAGGTCAAATTTTCAAGTTTTAGGAACCATATCGTGTAGTACCTCAAATTGAACACCTCGATGAGTGCTTTCTAGATATGTCAAGCTTGAGACATTATGACATCATTTGGTAACGTTATGAGGCAAACGCATATTTTTCATGGTTACTCTGTAGAACGATTCTCATCGGAATCTCTCGTAGGCAGATACTCCTCAAGGAGTCGCTCCTGGTGGATAGCAGCTCTGTTCACCTCAGTGTGTCCTTAAAGATGTCACACATGGTCACCTTTTGGCAAGATACGGGTCACCCTGCGAGTGACATTGTTTTTATTTTAGTTGTTGACCCAATTTCTTCTTCCAACTTTTCCCACATTTCATTCCTTTGTTCATCAATTTCGTCTTCCAATCGTTCATTCGTTTCCCATACTCCATCAATTTGTCTCCCCAGTTCCTGTGTCATTCCCTTCTCAAACTCATTCATTTGCTCAGTGATGCCTTTCATTTCCCATTCAATTTTGTTGCCTTCCAAGCATACATTCATTTCCTTCATTTCTTTCCTTTGTTCCTTAATTTGTTTCCTCAATTTTTCATTTTGTCTCAATTCACTCATTTGTTCACTCATTAATTGTTTTAATATGACCTGGAGAGTCATCGCACCCGCTCCTCGAGTCTCATCCTCCACCACTGTGGGGGAGGAGGGACTGACGCTTGGGACGGGAGAGGCTCCCACCAAATCATCACTCAACACTCCCACTGGCTCGCTTCCTTCATTCCTACTACCTTCCCTCTGAACCGCCATTTTGTGATCGTCCACCATTTCCTGCACATTTAATCTCCTCACAATATATATATATATATATATATATATATATATATATATATATATATATATATATATATATATATCTTCTTCTTCTTTCGGCTGCTCCCGTTAGGGGTCGCCACAGCGGATCATCCATGTGATCCGCATAGTAATTTGGCACATGTTTTACGCCGGATGCCCTTCCTGACGCAACCCTGGTCGCCTCTTACGACACAGGGATATGGTACACCTATTTTATTTTAACCGGGGTATACACCGGCCCAGTACACTGGTACTCATTTCGCCGACCTCGGAAGGATGGCAGGCTGAGTCAACCCCCTGGTGTATTAATTCAGTGGCCCAACGGGGCTTGAACTCAGGACCTTTTGGATCCCAAGCCGCTGCCCTAACCACTGCGCCAACACCAGGCTTATATATACATATATATATATATATATATATATATATATATATATATATATATATATATATATATATATATATATATATATATATATATATATATATATATATAAATTTCCAAGCGCTCTTTTCTCCCAACACCAATTGACTTTCCAATTTTACCTCCTTTACTACAACCCCATCTCCTCAATGGAAGAGAGGTGATCGTTTAAGAGTTTAGATTCCCAATTATTTTTTTTTTTAACCTAAGCTCGCGTCAAGACCAAATGTCATCATCCTGATGGATTCAAAAATCCCACCCCGATGCCGCATGGTGGGGGGAGCTCGGAAAAATCCCACTCCTGACACCGGTTGTCGTGTCCAGGGGGTTAACCCCGACCTGGAAGGATGGCCAAACTTCTCCCTTAGAGGCCCACAGCCGTGACTCTCGATACATTAATGCTTCAAGCAAATGAAAAGGTACAAATAATAATTTAATAATAATAACCAAATATGTACAATGACAATAATTAAAATTATAATAATGAAAAAAACGTGAGGTAAACTAAATCTAAATCTCATTGAGGCACCTCCACACAGACTTAAATTCAGACAAGGGAACAGAATAATAAAAGAAAAACTCCTCCTTTATCCCAGCACTTAGTCATGTGCCCTGGTTTGGGCTTCTCGAGCATGAAGGTCACAAAACTACTTCATCACTAGATGGGTAAATCCACTCAAAATGGGGCCGTCGCTCTCTGGGCAGGAAGATGTACGGGAGGTAATTTGGAGACGGCACTCGACGTCAGGGCTCACGAACTGTGGTCTCGCTTATTCTCAAGAGCAAATATGCTGACCGTTCCTCTCGCGCACCCCTTCTGTTTACAACGATGGCCCACACTACGAGACGATTTCTGAGTCCCCGTGATCAGGCCACGAGACACCTCTTTTTTCCCTCATCTGAAACGCACACTCTTCATGGCTCAGCCGAACACTCAACGGTTAGCGTCTTGCCCAGCACTCCGCTAATTCACACAGCATGAGAATCACGTAGCCTTCATCGTGCCGTGAGCAAAAGCGAGATCTTCCGTGTCCTCTGGGTAACGTCGTCGTCCTCTCGACTCCTTGCCACCTTTTCTTCTTCGATGTCACACCCTACCAAACTCCTCCGGGGCGTGGCCTGCTCGCAGGAAACCCGGGAAGGCAGGCCCTCTGCCCCCTCAACACGTTTTGCCTATTTGTTGGTATAAAAATGTAGGAATAAGTCGCAGGGGGACAATCACAAACCAGGGGACATTATCCTTCATTCCTATCTAATTAACACTGCACCACCCCCACCCCGTGCGGTGACACGTAATTAAATAGGGAGACTGTGAGCTTTAGTGTTACATCGAGATGTCTCCTACATGTCCACGGACCAAGCAACTCTATTCAATCCTAACTTTTCGATGAAATTCCTCCATCTACCCCACAAACAAAACAATACTTTCAAAGAGAGATTAATCTTTTGTATAGAAAGATCTATACTGCTGACAAAAAGTTTTGATTTGTGCCTTAGCATTGTCCCACCATTGGCTAAGGGAAGAGAAGGAAGGCTTCCGCAAAAGCAGTGTGTCCCAGAAGGCCCGAAAAACCTCAAGGAAAGCTTGATCCTCTAGAAGGCCCACATTAAAAATCCAATGTGCAGCCCCAAAATTGTGTAGAGGAGAAAGAAGAGAAAAGGTGACCATGTGATGATCGGATAAACTGACCGGTAAAATTTGTATATATTGCCCATAGTGTTAATAAAGTTACTATTTACAAGAACACGATCCAGCCTAGCAAAATAAATTCAACCATCGAGACAGCGATACCATGTATATTGTCAAAGAAAGGGGTTATGAAGTCTCTACGTATCAACGAAAGAAAATTTGGTTAAAATCCTTGCCAGCGGGAGGACGGTACTAGCTGGGTGAGGTTTTTCACCGTTCAGGTCCATGGAAGACTTTAGAGTACAATTGAAGTCCCCACACAAACAAACAGGGCTATTGAAATCTACATGAGTGATTGATGTTTCCAACGATGTGAAGGTGACCCTGTCTGTGCTGTCACTGGGTGGGTAAATATTGAAAAGAGTGTGCTTGTAACTGTTGTCGGTGAAATAAATTACGCATCCTTTAATTATTTCTTAAAAAACGATGTCATTTGGAAGAAAAGAAGATCGCAAAAAGATAGCTACTCCAGCTCTAGGGCAAGCCAAACTGCTAAAACTAGAACGGGCACTCATAGAGCGCATACCTTCGCCGCCACTACTTTTTTTGTTCTTGGTATGAGTGTGGGGAACTGGTTTCATTTGAATGGTCTTATGACACAAACCACATATCTATAATGTCATGACCCCCCCGACTTTCGGGGGCTACAGACTAAACAACAATCAACTCATGTCGTTTTGGCGAGTCTTCACTCGCAAGCTCGGTGAATACAACGTTTCAACAAGAGAAGGTAATCTCGTTTGATGCTGGTTTCATGCAAATCGAATAAGAATTGACTGAGTTATGCCGAAAACCGCATATTTTTCAAGGGCGTGACCCCCCCCCTCCCGACATTTTACCCCAACCGGTGATATGTGTTATGACGTCATTGTGTCACAAGATTGGGCATTAAATTCTGAACATTTTGGTGCTGGGTTCATGTAAAGCGGACAAGAATTGACCGCGTTATGACAAAAACCGCATATTTTTCAAGGTCGTGACCCCCCTGCCCTTTGACCCCTAACCGGTAACGAGTATGGGCGTCATTGTGTCATATTGCATATCACAAGATGAGGCGTTGAATTCTGAACATTTTGGCGTTAGTTGCATGCAAATTGAATAAAAATTGACCGTGTTATCGTAAAAAGACGATTTTGACCTTTTCGTGACCTTGACCTTGACCTTTGACCCGAACGATCCCAAAATCTAATCGAATGCTTCCTGGCTAATAACCAATCATCCCACTAAATTTCATGCAATTCGGTTTAATACTTTTTGAGTTATACGAATCACAAGATTACAAACAAATAAATAAATAAATAAATAAATACACGCCGACCAAAACATAACCTTTCGCAGAATGCGAAGGTAAAAATATATATTAGCTGTTCATCAGTCTTCGACATTGGCTTTCGCAAAAAGGGTTACATCTCATTTCCTGTAAAAACAAGGTGTCAATATGCTTTTCCTCAGTGAGGAGTTTGACTTGGGTTTTACCCAATGGGGACTACCCCCATTGATATATTCAGGGTAGCTGTAGAAAGCAGGGTAGCTGTATTCAGGGTAGGTCATGACGTGAGGGAGGAAAAAGGACGAGGTGACATAGCAAAATATTGATCTACTTGAAGCTCTTCCTTCGCTTAAAGAATGTATTTTTAAGGCAGT
This sequence comes from Eptatretus burgeri, assembly GCF_056783735.1. Lineage (NCBI taxonomy): Eukaryota > Metazoa > Chordata > Myxini > Myxiniformes > Myxinidae > Eptatretus > Eptatretus burgeri. The sequence continues at coordinate 58,338,921 of NC_140970.1, read as the reverse complement.
ACATTTCTCGTTCCCCAACTCTGAGTTTGCTCGACTTTACGAGGAATTTCGCAGAGGTTATGAAGATTTTTAGATCTGGAAATAAATCTTTCACTTTTACTCGCTTCTTTCGAAAAGTGTCTGAGGAATTTTAGAATTTCTGCGGGTGTTATGGACAGCTCACACCCCACCTCATGGGACAACAGGGAATCATTCCAGGCCTCAATGCTGACATCAGAAGTGAGCGATGAGGCCCCATCAGTCGTCGTTTAATTGACCTGGGTCAATTTCACTTTTTATAGGGAAGGCACACACTGGTGCAGCAGATGCTGTATGTTCCGTTCCCTGAATGTTTGTGGTAGTTTGGATGCCAATGTCCCATGGGTTGTGAGATTTACTTCTTCATTTCCCGCGTTGGTCATGTCACACTCCGAGAGTACATGAGGCGTTTCAATGACAAAAACTGCACATTCCATCTCAGTACACTCTAAGACGCCGATCAGAAAGAGAGGTGGGAGAGAGGTGGGAGCAAGAGAGGTGGGAGCAAGAGAGGTGGGAGCAAGAGAGGTGGGAGAGAGAGAGAGAGGTAGAGAGAGAGAGGGAGAGGGGTGAATTCGGGAGAGGGGTGGGAGAGAGATGGAGAGGGGTGGGAGAGAGAGGGAGAGGGGTGGGTGAGAGAGGGAGAGGGGTGGGTGAGAGAGGGAGAGGAAGAGGGTGGGAGAGGGAGAGGGGTGGGTGAGAGAGGGAGAGGGGTGGGTGAGAGAGGGAGAGGAGTGGGTGAGAGAGAGAGAGGAAGAGGGTGGGAGAGGGAGAGGGGTGGGAGAGAGAGAGGGAGAGGGGTGGGAGAGAGAGAGAGAAGGGTGGGAGAGAGAGAGAGAGAGAGAGAGAGAGAGAGAGAGAGAGAGAGAGAGAGAGAGAGAGAGAGAGAGAGATAGAGATAGAGATAGAGATAGAGATAGAGATAGAGATAGAGATAGAGATAGAGATAGAGATAGAGATAGAGATAGATAGATAGATATGGGTGGGAGAGAGAGAGAGAGAGAGCGAGAGGTGGGAGAGAGAGGTGGGTGGGAGAGAGAGAGAGAGAGAGAGGAGGGAGGAAGAGTAAGGAGGGGTGGGGTAGCGAGGAGGGAGAATGAGGAGCGGTGAGAGGAAGGGAAGGCAGACGTGCAGTGGGGAGAATAAGAGTGTCGATGGAAACAAAATAATGTCTGAAATCCATTTTCTTCCGGTCATCCTATAAACACGTCCAGAGACAAAACCCGCCAGATGAATCCGGAGCCAAGCCGTGAAGAGATAAACGAACACCGCCCAGACGCGTCCGGGAGACGAGCGCCGCCCCGACGCGCCCGGGAGACGAGCGCCGCCCCAACGCGCCCGGGAGACGAGCGCCGCCCCGACGCGCCCGGGACACGAGCGCCGCCCGACGCGCCCGGGAGTCGAGCGCCGCCCCGACGCGCCCGGGAGACGAGCGCCGCCCCGACGCGCCCGGGAGACGAGCGCCACCCCGACGCGCCCGGGAGACGAGCGCCGCCCCGACGCGCCCGGGAGACGAGCGCCGCCCCGACGCGCCCGGGAGTCGAGCGCCGCCCCGACGCGCCCGGGAGACGAGCGCCGCCCCGACGCGCCCGGGAGACTAGCGCCGCCCCGACGCGCCCGGGAGACTAGCGCCGCCCCGACGCGTCCGCGAGACGAGCGCCGCCCCGACGCGTCCGGGAGACGAGCGCCGCCCCGACGCGTCCGGGAGACGAGCGCCGCCCCGACGCGTCCGGGAGACGAGCGCCGCCCGGACGCGCCGGGGAGTCGAGCGCCGCCCCGACGCGCCCGGGAGACGAGCGCCGCCCCGACGCGTCCGCGAGACGAGCGCCGCCCCGACGCGCCCGGGAGACGAGCGCCGCCCCGACGCGTCCGCGAGACGAGCGCCGCCCCGACGCGCCCGGGAGACTAGCGCCGCCCGACGCGCCCGGGAGACGAGCGCCGCCCCGACGCGCCCGGGAGACGAGCGCCGCCCCGACGCGCCTGGGACACGAGCGCCGCCCCGACGCGCCCGGGAGACGAGCGCCACCCCGACGCGCCCGGGAGACGAGTGCCGCCCCGACGCGCCCGGGAGTCGAGCGCCGCCCCGACGCGCCCGGGAGACTAGTGCCGCCCCGACGCGCCCGGGAGACGAGCGCCGCCCCGACGCGCCCGGGAGACGAGCGCCGCCCCGACGCGCCCGGGAGACGAGCGCCGCCCCGACGCGCCCGGGAGACGAGCGCCGCCCCGACGCGCCCGGGAGACGAGCGCCGCCCCGACGCGTCCGCGAGACGAGCGCCGCCCCGACGCGTCCGGGAGACGAGCGCCGCCCCGACGCGTCCGGGAGACGAGCGCCGCCCGGACGCGCCCGGGAGTCGAGCGCCGCCCCGACGCGCCCGGGAGACGAGCGCCGCCCCGACGCGCCCGGGAGACGAGCGCCGCCCCGACGCGCCCGGGAGACTAGCGCCGCCCCGACGCGCCCGGGAGACGAGCGCCGCCCCGACGCGCCCGGGAGACGAGCGCCGCCCCGACGCGCCCGGGACACGAGCGCCGCCCCGACGCGCCCGGGAGTCGAGCGCCGCCCCGACGCGCCCGGGAGACGAGCGCCGCCCCGACGCGCCCGGGAGACGAGCGCCGCCCCGACGCGCCCGGGAGACGAGCGCCACCCCGACGCGCCCGGGAGACGAGCGCCGCCCCGACGCGTCCGGGAGACGAGCGCCGCCCCGACGCGCCCGGGAGTCGAGCGCCGCCCCGACGCGCCCGGGAGACGAGCGCCGCCCCGACGCGTCCGGGACACGAGCGCCGCCCCGACGCGCCCGGGAGACGAGCGCCACCCCGACGCGCCCGGGAGACGAGCGCCGCCCCGACGCGTCCGGGAGACGAGCGACGCGCCCGGGACACGAGCGCCGCCCCGACGCGCCCGGGAGACGAGCGCCACCCCGACGCGCCCGGGAGACGAGCGCCGCCCCGACGCGTCCGGGAGACGAGCGCTGCCCCGACGTGCCCAGGAGACGAGCGCCGCCCCGACGCGCCCGGGAGACGAGCGCCGCCCCGACGCGCCTGGGAGACGAGCGCCGCCCCGACGCGTCCGGGAGACGAGCGCTGCCCCGACATATCCAGCATCCGGATATGTCCAGAGACAGAGAGGGGAGGGGAGAGTGAGAGAGGTCGGTGTGGGAGTCGGGTGCTGCCAGTGTGGGAGAGAATATGTGATTCTTTATGAACAAAACACACACACACACACACACACACACACACACACACACACACACACACACACACACACACACACACACACACACACACACACACACACGTGTGCTTGGCCAATATCGGCACTTTTTGGGGGAATCGGCAGGTGAGAGTCAGTGTTATTACCGGCTGCAGTACATACTAAAAACAACCCAAAAACCTTGAGTGTCTTTCACCGAAAAATAACGTCGCATTTATATAGACATTTCAGGGATATGTTCACAAACCTTCATCGTTATAAATAGCTGTGTGATTGGTGGGAAAAAGGAATTTGGCTCGATAATTTAGAAAACACGTTAATATGCTAAACGCCTGAAAAATCGGGTGTTACTTCACAACTCGCTCAGGATGACGGGTCACGGGCCACTCGCTCAGGATGACGGGTCACGGGCCACTCGCTCAGGATGATGGGTCACGGGCCCCTCGTTCAAGATGACGGGGCGCAGGCCACTCGCTCAGGATGGGGAACGGGCCACTCGCTCAGGATGATGAGGTACGGACCACTTGCTCAAGATGACAGGGCACAGGCCACTCACTTAGGATGACGGGGCACGGGCCACTCACTCAGGATGACGGGGCACGGGCCACTCACTCAGGATGACGGGGCACAGGCCACTCGCTCAGGATGACGGGGCACGACGAGCCACTCGCTCAGGATGACGGGGCATGTCGAGCCACTCGCTCAGGATGATGGGGCACAACGAGCCACTCGCTCTGGATGACAGAGCACGGACCACTCCCTCTGGATGACAGAGCATGGACTACTCGCTGTGGATGACTGAGCATGACCACTCGCTCTAGATGACTGAGCACGACCACTCGCTCTGGATGACGGAGCACGGACCACTCGCTCTGGATGACAGCGCACGGACCACTCGCTCAGGATGACGGGGCACGACGAGCCACTCGCTCAGGATGACGGGGCATGTCGAGCCACTCGCTCAGGATGATGGGGCACAACGAGCCACTCACACTGGATGACAGAGCACGGACCACTCCCTCTGGATGACAGAGCACGGACCACTCACTGTGGATGACTGAGCATGACCACTCGCTCTAGATGACTGAGCACGACCACTCGCTCTGGATGACGGAGCACAGACCACTCACTCTGGATGACAGGTACGGACCACTCGCTCTGGAATGACGGGGCATGGGCCACTCGCTCAGGATGACAGGGCATGGGCCACTCTTTCTGGAATGATGGGGTACGGGCCACTCGCTCAGGACGATGGGACACGAGTCACTCGCTCAGGTCGACAGGGCACATGCCACTCGCTCAGGACGACGGGGCACGACGAGCGACTCGCTCAGGATGTCGGGGCACGACGAGCAACTCGCTCAGGATGACGGGGCACGACGAGTGACTCGCTCAAGGTGACAGGGCATGGGCCACTTGCTCTGGATGACGGGGCACGATGAGCCACTCACTCAGGATGATGTGGCACTACGAGCGACTCGCTCTGGATGATGGGGCATGACAGCCACCCGCTCAGGATGACGGGGCACGACGAGCCACTCACTCAGGATGACGGGTCACTCACTCTGGATGATGGGGCATGAGCCACTTGCTCAGGATGACGGAGCACGGACCACTCGCTCTGGATGACGGAGCACGGACCACTCGCTCTGGATGACGGAGCACAGACCACTCGCTCTGGATGACGGAGCACGGACCACAAGCTCTGGATGACGGATCACGGACCACTCGCTCTGGATGACGGAGCACGGACCACTCGCTCTGGATGACGGAGCACGGACCACTCGCTCTGGATGGCGTGGCTTGGCAAAAGTATCCACAGTGAGTGAACGATTCGCTCAGAATGACGTAGCGTGGTACTGCTATCGAATATAGGGCTCTCGGCAAGTGGCTTCAAACCTCAAACAAGCACTTCAATTAAACGGTTGATAAGAAATGGCTAGCCAGGCTGTCGCTGCATTCCACATAGGATCCCTTTAACTTTAAATAACCGGTCTTCACCGTGTACGCAGCATTTAATAGAATATAATGAATTCGTTCAAGTAATGACTTTATGCACAAAATAGTTGCTGTTTAATGTAGAACAACCCTGCAGACATCGCAAAGTTTAATCGCCCATGAAATAAACATTGCATATAATCCGGAACGTTGCCCGCTCGTCTGTGCATGCGTTGCATGGTACATCGTTCGCTGTCCACGCAAACGTTATAACTTTATTTTAAAACACCCGTTTTTCACCAGATTTGCTTTGATTCCCAGTAAAACACCTCGCAAATCCTCCGAAAATATAGTGACAGATCTGGCAGATGCTATGGATAAGTAGCCCCTCTGGGAGACACCCCACAAAGTCTAGTAGTGAATGCATTAAATGATAAAGCTCAATGAAGCTGGTTAATTTTGGCACATTCCCAAATTTTTTGTTCACTTGATATAATTCTCCAAACAGTACAAAAAGATGTTTAATGCTTTGGAAATGTCACATTTTCTTGTGTATATGTGGAGAAGGAGAGAACAGAGCCTTGCTTGCTTAAAGTAAATCGGGATATCGGCTGAGTTTTGTCACGGTCCTTTCCTTCCAGAGACCGGATAGCATCCGTTCGCTCGTCAAACATAACCAGTGTGTTTTCCTTCTAACAGAGGTGAGACCTAAAGGGGTGGAGCTTTGAACGAGTGACGAGAGGTTTGTTGCACGGCGTAATGAACGTGAAGGGCTCTCTCTCTCTGTTGTTTTAGAAACTCTCTCTCTCTGTTCTCGTTTGCTATATTTGGAGTGTTGATAAAGTTAATACACACTTGATCTGCAAGTGTCATCGCCAAAGCAATGAGACTCGTTAATTCTTTAAATTATCAGATTTCATTCCAGATTTTGACACTTGTTTAGTCTTGACGATATCCGATCCCCAAAACCTAAATAATATTTCGATGATGCACTTTAATTTGTCCATGAGAGTATATCGTGAAAAATCGTATCATATAATGCATGACATCGCTCCAAGCTCATAATTTGAAAACTATAGCACTTACAAAGGCGATGTATACTGTGATTTTGTAGCTATGATGAACAGGCATGAGATAATATGAGTGAGGAAAGTGAAATAGAAACTATCGTAAAGAAATCAATGCGGCCTGTTCCAAGTCAGGGCATGGTTGAGCAATGAGCAGGTCAAAAAACATGGTGGCTTCAGATCCCAGTGAGGTTACCCAGGAGTCGCCTTGAGAACCCAAAGAGCGAGGTGGCCGAGGATGCGCCTGATGAAGGATATAATTAAATAAGGCGGTTAGTTATCTTAAAGGGGTATTTTAATTAACTCAAACACCCAATTTTCACTCATGCACTTCCTTGGAGTTCCCCGAGTATGCATGCAAAGTTTGAGGCTGCTGGGTTTTGTGGTTTGAGTTATGGAGTACACACACACACACACACACACACACACACACACACACACACACACACACACACACACACACACACACACACACACACACACACACACACACACACACACACACACACACACACTGCCATTTATTACTGTCAAAGATTGTGTCCATCAACCAAAAGTGTTATGGTCGCGTTGAGCATCTGAGCATTATTTTAAGAATGATGTAACAATGGCGCCGGAAGGTCATGGTGTGTCAGAGTGAGGCATCTTTTTTTTATTTTTTTTTTATTTTTTATTTTTGTATACCTTGGTCGAGGCTCGTATGAGAGCTAACACACAACTCACAGCAAGGAGGCATGAGACAAGAGGGGCGGGAGTGGAAGGGACAAAACAGTGGGGAACAGACACATTAGGTGAACTGTGGAAGGGAGAGGGATGGGGATGGGACGGGGAACATGGCGAAGAGAAGATGGACATTACAGGGACTTTCAGGAAGGAAAGTAGGAGAAATGAAGGAAGTGGGCTTGGGTGGATTATCGGGGGTAGAAAAGATCGAGGATTTGGATGGGGGAAGATAAGAGGTGGTGGTGAACAGCTGTTTTGAAAGCCTGGAGGGAAGAATGGGAAAGAATAGAGTGAGGAAGTTTATTCCAAAAGCGGGAAAAAGAGGAATGAAAGAGTGAAGATGAGCAGTGATTCGTGATTTTGGTAGTTTTACCAGAAGGGGTTGTTGGCGGACCTTGAGCGCCCTGTGGAAATGTGGTGGAGACAAATCGCAGAGAGAGCAGGGGGGCAAGGCTGGAGAGGAGTCGGTAGAAGACAGAAAGACCACCGATCAACCTGCGGTGATTGAGTGAGAGGCCCAAACACTCAGCTTCATTCCGGGAGATGCCGATAATCTTAAATGCCCTGGTTTCGACAGCGTGAAGCCGAGAAAGGTGGGAAGGCAGGAGCACCAGCCCAGAGGGGAGAGCAGTACTCCATCAGGCTACGGACAAAAGCTTTGTAAGTGGTCAGGAGCTCAAGAGGGCCGAGGAAGGACTTAGCACGACGGAGGATTCCCAGTCGGCGACTGGCTTTTGAGGCGAGGTTGGAAATGTGACTTTCCCAGGAAAGGTCATGGCAGATAGTGAGACCTAGAAGCTTGAAAGAAAAGACTTCTTCCAGAGGATTGTTGAGAAAGTGGATGGGGGGTTTTGTAAACGGTCCTTTCGAAGAGACATAGTGAGAGTGTGAGATTTGTCTGGATTGAAAGACATGTTCCACGTGTTGGACCAGTTTGTGATTTTATCCAGATCTGCAGTGAGTGAAGAAGCTGCTGCTTGCCGGTCTGAGGGATGACAGATGGTACGGCAGAGGGTGGAGTCGTCGGCAAAGAGAAATAGAGGATTTTCCAGAGAGTCCGAGAGATCATTGATGAAAACCAGAAAAAGAACAGGGCCCAGAACGCTACCTTGAGGAACTCCAGCCTGCACAGGAAGAGGGGATGAAAGAACTCCATTTAGGGCCACACGTTGACTGCGACAGGAGAGGAAGTCTGCGAGCCATGAGTGGAGATGGCCTTGAATACCATGGGAAGAGAGTTTGGTGAGTAGTGCAGGGTGCCAGACTGTGTCAAAAGCACGTGATATGTCCAGGGATACGGCTCGGATTTCCTGTCTGGCATTGAGGACCTCCATCCATTGATGGGAGAGCAGAAGCAGCATATCCAGGGTTGAGTGACCTGGTCTGAAACCAAATTGATGATTGGAAATCAAGCCATTGGAGAAGAGGAAGGATTTCATATCTGAGGCGATGATGGATTCCATCACCTTGCTGATGATTGGGAGAAGGCTGATTGGTCTGTAGTTATAGGGATCTGTTTTTGCACCTTTTTTATGCAGGGCAGTGATGTTAGCAGATTTCCAAGCAGATGGCAGATGACCCTCGGCAAATGAGAGGGTGAATAGAACAGAGAGAGGGTGAGCAAGAGCAGAAGAGCAGGCTTTGAGGACACGTGGGCTGATGCCGTCTGGACCGGTTGCAGAATCTGACTCGAGGTTTGAAAGCAAGCTCTCCACCTTGTCAGGAGAAAAGGATACAGAGTCCAGGGACAGTTGGGTGCGACTGGGTAAAGTGGGTAGAGATAGTGATGGGTTTAGGACACAAGATTTAGCTGCAAACACCGAGTTTAGACATTCAGCTTTATCACGTGTGGAATCAGCAGTGCGGCCATTTGAGGTAAGGGAGGGGATGGAGGGGGAACATACACCAGAAACAGATTTGATTAAACGCCACCAGGATTTTGAGGAGGGAGAGAGGTATGAGAGTTCAGACTTGAGATGAGAAAGATGTTGTTTTCTGGCTCTCCTGAGGGTAGATACACACTTGTTCCGAGCTTTGTGGAAAGAACTGAGATTGCCCTCAGTTGGGTTTGCTTTCCATGAGGCAAAGGCAAGTTGTTTCAGGACAACTGCCTCGCCACAAGCTTCAGTAAACCAAGGGCGGGAGGAAGGGTAAGACAACTGAACACGAGAGGGGATAAAGATAAATCTGTTCGAAGCCGCAGTAGAATCATGGATATCCACGACACGATAGTGCCGAAACTACGAAGAGCAAAGACAATCTGCTCGCTTTTTATGAAAGTGGTAAATTGGACAAGATGATTCGAACCTCCAGGTTGTCCATTGGATTGGACTGACACTGATATAAATGTCCTGTGGTAAGAACAGACCTCATTAATGAGGTGTTCCTCCGATACAAAAACCATGATTCTGTGGTTCATCTTCGAGGCGGCCAGGATATTATCTACGCCGACAAGCTCCCCTAGAGTTGTTACCACGTCCTCGACGATGATTCCATCGGGTGGGCAGGCAATGAGTCCATGCTTGCAAGTTAATGACTCATGCCTGCAATTCTGCAAAAGAACGTTTGCCACAGCTAAAACTAAACGAAACCAAGGAAACGATTTAATAAACCAACAAAAAAAACCTGTCCGAACAAAGCCTGCAGGCGAAGGCAAAAATAAAAATAAATAGGAATGATAATGCCGATAACCAACGATGTTGAAACACACGGAAAGCAGAGTACAAGGCTAAAAACACAAGTTCTTTAGACCAAGCACACAAAACTTATCTCTCTCTCTCTCTCTCTCTCTCTCTCTCTCTTTCTCTCTTTCTCTCTTTCTCTCTTTCTCTCTTTCTCTCTTTCTCTCTCTCTTTCTTTCTCTCTCTTCTCTCTCTTCTCTCTCTTCTCTCTCTTCTCTCTCTTCTCTCTCTTCTCTCTCTTCTCTCTCTTCTCTCTCTCCTCTCTCTCCTCTCTCTCCTCTCTCTCCTCTCTCTCCTCTCTCTCCTCTCTCTCCTCTCTCTCCTCTCTCCTCTCTCTCCTCTCTCTCCTCTCTCTCCTCTCTCTCCTCTCTCTCCTCTCTCCCCTCTCTTCCCCTCTCTTCCCCTCTCTTCCCCCTCTCTTTCTCTCTTTCTCTCTTTCTCTCTTTCTCTCTTTCTCTCTTTCTCTCTTTCTCTCTTTTTCTCTTTTTCTCTCTTTTGTCTCAACAATGACAAGAAAATTATTCAGTTTTCTTCCTTTCCCCAATTTCACTCCATTGTGTTCTCGTATGTGACAGAGCGCTCACAACATGAAGCGGGCAGCCGCCATTACAGCACATTGCAATATGCAAAATGACCAGCGGGGAGGGGGGGTGGGAGGGAGACGAGAGAAAGGTGGGCGAGAGAGAGAGAGAGAGAGAGAGAGAGAGAGAGGGGTGGGTGAGAGAGAGAGGTGGGCGAGAGAGAGAGGGGTGGGTGAGAGAGAGAGAGGTGGGCGAGAGAGAGTGAGAGAGAGAGGTGGGCGAGAGAGAGAGAGAAAGAAAGAGAGAGAGAGAGAGAGAGAGAGAGAGAGAGAGAGAGAGAGAGAGAGAGAGAGAGAGAGAGAGAGAGAGAGAGAGAGAGAGAGAGAGAGGGCGAGAGAGAGAGAGAGAGAGAGAGAGAGAGAGAGAGAGAGAGAGAGAGAGAGAGAGAGAGAGAGAGAGAGAGAGAGAGAGAGAGAGAGAGAGAGAGAGAGAGAGAGGTGGGCGAGAGAGGGAGAGGTGGGCGAGAGAGGGAGAGGTGGGCGATAGAGGGAGGGGTGGGCGAGAGAGGGAGAGAGAGAGGGAGGGGTGGGCGAGAGAGAGAGGGAGGGTGGGCGAGAGAGAGAGGTAAGGGTGGGCGAGAGAGAGGGAGGGGTGGGCGAGAGAGAGAGGGAGGGGTGGGCGAGAGAGAGGGAGGGGTGGGCGAGAGAGAGAGAGAGGGAGGGGTGGGCGAGAGAGAGAGAGAGAGGGGTGGGCGAGAGAGAGAGAGAGGGAGGGATGGGCGAGAGAGAAGGAGGGGTGGGCGAGAGAGAGGGAGGGTGGGCGAGAGAGAGGGAGGGGTGGGCGAGAGAGAGGGAGGGGTGGGCGAGAGAGAGAGAGGGAGGGGTGGGCGAGAGAGAGGGAGGGGTGGGCGAGAGAGAGGGAGGGGTGGGCGAGAGAGAGAGGGAGGGGTGGGCGAGAGAGAGAGAGAGAGGGGTGGGCGAGAGAGAGAGAGGTGGGCGAAAGAGAGAGAGAGAGAGAGAGAGAGAGAGAGAGAGAGAGAGAGAGAGAGAGAGAGAGAGAGAGAGAGAGAGAGAGAGAGAGAGGTGAGCGAGAGGGGAGTTGAGGGAGGGAGAGAGGGCGGCGGTGTGGAGGCGAAGGGAGAGGGCGGCGGTGAAGGGAGAGGGCAGCGGTACAGAGGCGAAGGGAGAGGACGTCGGTGCGGAGGTGGAGAGAGAGGGCATCGGTGCGAGGCGAAGGGAGAGGGCGGCAGTACGGAGGTGAAGGGAGAGGGCGGCGGTGCAGAGGCGAAGGGAGAGGGCGTCGGTGTGGAGGCGGAGAGAGAGGGCGTCAGTGCGGAGGCGGAGAGAGAGGGCGTCGGTGCGGAGGCGGAGAGAGAGGGCGTCGGTGCGGAGGGGGAGAGAGAGGGTGTCAGTGCGTAGGCGGAGAGAGAGGGTGTTGGTGCGGAGGCAGAGAGAGGGTGTCAGTGCGGCGAGAGAGGGCGTCGGTGTGGAGGCGGAGAGAGAGGGTGTCAGTGCGGTGAGAGAGGGCGTCGGTGTGGATGTGAAGAGAGTCGGCGTCGGTGCGGAGGTGGAGAGAGAGGGCGGCAGTGCGGAGGGGGCTGAGAGAGGGCGGCTGTGCGGAGGCGGAGAGAGAGGGCGGTGGTGCGGAGGCGGAGAGAGACGGCGGTGGTGCGGAGGCGGAGAGAGAGGGCGGCTGTGTGGAGGCGGAGAGAGAGGGCGGTGGTGCGGAGGCGGAGAGAGAGGGCGGTGGTGCGCAGGCGGAGAGAGAGGGCGGCGGTGCGGAGGAAAATGGAGAGGGCGGCAGTGCAGCGGCGAAGGGAGAGGGCAGCGGTGTGGAGGCGAAGGAAGAGGGCGGCGGTGCGGAGGCGAAGAGAGAGAGAGAGGGCGGCGGTGCAGAGGCGAAGGGAGAGGTTGGCGGTGCGGAGGCGAAGGGAGGTGGAGGCGAAGGGGGAAGGCGGTGGTGTGGAGGTGAAGGGAGAGGGTGGCGGTGCGGAGGCGAAGAGAGAGGGTGGCGGTCCGGGGGAAATGGTTGAGGGTGGCGGTGCGGAGGAAATGGTTGAGGGTGGCGGTGCGGAGGAAATGGTTGAGGGTGGCGGAGCTGAGGCAAAGAGAGAGGGCAGTTGCGCTGGAAAGAGAGACAAAGGGGAGCAACAGAGAGAGGGGGGGCGAGTAGGGCAGATGGAGGGTGGAGGGGAAGGAAGGGGGAGGTGAGGTCGAAAGGAGGGGGAGTGAGGTGAAATGGTGGTGAGGAACAGAGGTGGAGTGGTGGTGTGGTACAGAGGGTGAGAGGAATTTTGGGTGAGGGTCAGAGAGAGAGAGAGAGAGTATGGAGAGAGATGAGCACACATATATATACACACACACACACACACACACACACACACACACACACACACACACACACACACACACACACACGTGGAGAGAGTGGGGCAGAGGGGGTGGAAGGCAGGGGCACGAAAGTAGAGAGGCTGAGAGTAAAGAAAGAGAGAGTGGGGGGAAGCAGAGAGAGAGAGAAAGAGAAGAGGCACTCAGAGAGTAGGGGGACGTGCAGAGATGGGGAGGAAGTACAGAAAGATGGGGGTATTGAGGAAGGTACAACTCGAGAAGGTTGGATGTTCCCAGAGAGAAATGTGTGGGGGAAGGTGCAGAGAGACAAAGAGAGTGGGTGGAGTGGGAGGTGAAGGTGGGGGTCCATTAAGAGTGAGAGTGGGAAATATGGAGAGTGGAAGGGAAGAGAAGGCAAATTGAGAGAGAGAGAGAGAGAGAGAGAGAGAGAGAGAGAGAGAGAGAGAGAGAGAGAGAGAGAGAGAGAGAGAGAGAGAGAGAGAGAGAGAGAGAGAGAGAGAGAGAGAGAGATATGCACATAGTGAGAGAGAGAGAGAGAGAGAGAGAGATAGAGATAGAAATTAGAGATAGAGATAGAGATAGAGATAGAGATAGAGATAGAGATAGAGATAGAGATAGAGATAGAGATAGAGATAGAGATAGATAGATATATAGGGTGTTGTTTTGGAGATGCTTACTTTGCAGTGGAAAATCAAGTCAAAATGTTCCTTCTGTTTTGCTGCCACATCACAGGCCTTCTGCAGCAAATTTGACATTCATAATCTAGAAGATAAACGAGATCCACCTTTTTTTCTCATGACGAGCCATGACTATTACCAACCCTTCATTATTTGATAGATTTGTCGGTTCATTTTGAGCGATGATTGTTTTTACCTAATACATGTAAGTGATTGTTTTAATTTCTTTCTGAACATCATATCTGCTGTTTGTTCTTCAAGGGGCCCTCCATGACTTGGAGGAGGCTGTGTCACGGTGGGACCATGAGAAGGAAGGTGATGCTTCTGGCCTCTCGGCGAATCAAATGGAAATGCATCCTGCAACGATGCCGACCACTTCACTTGCTGGGGTTCGAACTAGCGGGGCCACAATTCTCACGGATTACCCTGAGAGTTTGGAAACTGCAGGAGGAAAAGTATTTGCACCACCAAGAGGCTCTAGCTCAAAAGTTGGTGGGACATTTGGGAGCCAGGGAAAGGCTTTGCCTCATCTCCGTATGGTGCTCGCTCGAGCCCAGGAACTGGCTGATGAAAAGCTGAAGCTCACGACGGGGTTGGTGGAGCTCGCCGAGACTCGCAGCCGCAAGCTGGATGTATGTATGATTTTTGTGTTTTCTATTTTGATTTGATTTTCCACATCACACCATAAATTATTCTTGGGAAATGAATTTCTGCAAGAAATGTTGTCATATTTACTTCTCTTCAGCTTTGATACTCTGCAATATACAATAGACAGAAAAATGCCCACAACTTCACTCCTATGATATTTTGCTTGAAGATGCAGCTTTTTGGGGGTGGGTTTGATTGTGAATGTTTTTCTGCCCTTTGCTCTCAGGCACATGCGCGTTCGTGCGAGGGTGGTAGCATTTCCAGTTCTGGGTCTGTGGGCTGCATTGGAGGACCAGGGGCTCGTCGTGCTGAGAGCCCGTCGAGCGAACGCATAGGGAAACGTTCGCGCCGCGGAGGCATCCGGAGTGACGATGGACCTGGCCTGGAAAATGGAAGGACAACAGCAAACGGCGACTGCCTCGATCGGCTCAGAGACGATGAGAGCAGCGGCCCTCCCAGCAAAAGCAAGAAGGCTCGTGGCACAGGTGAACACTCTTTGGGAGCAATACTTGTGAGCTGTTTAATTACTCAGGTGATTGAAAACACTCCACTTGTGGTCCTGTATGTATCCTTTTAATTTCTCTTTTACATTCAGACCTCTTATAACGTTGTGTTCCAACCTTTGAGTGCTATAAGAAACAGCACTCTAAGAGGTCATTATAACATGGTTCCAATGGAGATGCGTTCCTGACAGCGCTATTTCTTACCAATGAACGATATATGAGCACTTCATTGTGCTCATTGGGGTATCAATAACAGGACTAATGATACTGTACAAATAATAAATGTATTAAAGCATTTTATAAATAAAAAAAAATCATTTTAACGATAAATATGTGACTGTTCTTATAACATATGACATAAAATAAATGTTACTTGCTCTCCAATGCATTCAATCTGAGCTTGCGTAAGAGCTCGCATTTAGCCGGAGCTTTGATCAGAGATACTCCTGGGAAGATGGGCTAGGCTGGGGCTCATCCTCCTTGGAAACTGAAGGCTTCTTGAAGAAGGCACCCAGGGTGGACTGAGAATGGTTGATGTGCTCAAACCCAAGCTCCGACCAATATCAACCTGACGTTCACACACCTTATCACCTGCATTGTACATCCATGCTGATGTTTTTCCCAAACTGTTTGGCCACATTACCAGCACAATCATTCGCAGAAGTCTTTTTTCCAGATATTACGGGTCAAAAATGCTTGCAAAAACACGTGAAAACAGGGTAAAAAGAGAGTTACCATGGCAGAGTAAACAATTCTGCAGGAAGCATTCAAAACTGGTGGAGTATGCTGATGGGCACAGCACAAGCCAGTATACGCCATCCTCATTGGTTGAGTGCACAGCTCAAACGTGCGCATGTTCTTGCATGGAACTTGTCTTTTGCTGTTTCGTTTTTATTTCTGTTTTGCTCCGTGTTTTTCATCAACTTTTCTGTCCCAAGTCGTGTCCTGCTGTGTTAAATGATTTAGTTCGTTTCTCGAGTTGAGTCGGGCCGACCTGTAAAAGTCGAGTGGACTTCCCTTCCATCTTCTGCCTCGTTTTTGCTTCTCTGTTACAGTTATTGTTACTTCTGAACCCTTGGCTCAATTCTTCCCTCCTCCCACTCCTCCTAAAAAATTAAAACAAAATATCTTCGTGACCTTTCCTCCTTCGCCTGGGAAAAAAATCCAACGATAACAACTGTGAAGACGTCACTTCCGGTTGTTCGCTCGCATCTGTGTAAGCTCCTCAGCCAGAACAAGAAAAGTGTTTTGTGTGCTGTGGAATTGTATTTATAAAGGTTGTAGTTGTTTACATACCAGTTTTAGCAGGTATTTGTGTTCATTTATTAAAAGAAGCAGGGGGAGGCCTCGTGTTAAGCTCAGCATTTAAGTCATTTGAGGCCTTGGGAATATGGTGATGAAAAAGGGTATAAATAGAGAGCGAATGAGAAAGGAAGAGGAGTCCATAAAATGTGATAGATGCTCAATGTGGGCCACATCAAGAAGAGGGGAAGCAGAGGGTACTCGCTGTTGTCGGAAGTATGAGGAAATAGCCCAGTTGAAGATAGTTATTACGAGGTTGAAGGTACGGATTGATAATTTTCAGCAAATAGCAGAATGTGAGAAATCTGTAGATAATAACGGTAGTTTGTTTCGGTTGTGGAGTGAGGCTACTGATGATATAGAAAGTGTTGAAAGTGCAGCGAGTGCAGGCAGTGGCGACGGCGCAGCGGGAGCAGGCAGTGGCAATGGCGCAGCGGGAGCAGGCAGTGGCGACGGCGCAGCGGGAACAGCCAGTGGCGACGGCACAGCGGGAGCAGGCAGTGGCGACGGCGCAGCGGGAGCAGGCAGTGGCGACGGCACAGCGGGAACAGCCAGTGGCGACGGCGCAGCGAGAGCAGGCAGTGGCAACGGTGCAGCAGGAGCAGGCAGTGGTGGCGGCGCAGCGAGAGCAGGCAGTGGCGACGGCGGAGCAGGCAGTGCAGAGAGTGCATACAGTGGTGTGGGGGCACTGGCGACGGTGCAGTGGGAGCAGGCAGTGGTGGGAGTGCGTCACGATGGAGGTACTGTCTCGGGTTCCTCTCTGGACTCACCGGGAATTGCAGGCTATATACATACACATGTATGTACTGTATGTATGTGTATATATGTGTATATATGTATGTATGTGTATATATGTATGTATGTGTATATATATATATATATATATATATATATTTTTTTTTGTTACTGCATGAAATGAGACAAGTTTTGGCACATATACTAATGATATTATTGTCTTCCTTAAGAGGCCCCTCAAAATTCGTTTTGATGCATTTTCACAAACTCCAACTGATTCCATTCAAATTCGGTACGATTATGGCTTTTGGTCCAACTTAGGTCATTGGCAATAAAAAAATTTTCCATAACACTTCCGATATTCGAAAAAAATCGATAAATCGATATCCCTTATGGGATTTTCCATTCAAATCCACTCAAGTTTAAGGTCTACGGGGGACGCAAATTTCCACTTTGCCCTGGGCGCTGTTTACCTCCGCAACACCAAGCTGTTAGGGTTTGGGTTAGGGTTTGGGTTAGGGTTAGGGTTAGCTGTTTGGGTTAGGGTTAGGGTTAGGGTTAGGGTTAGCTACCCTAACACTAACCCTAACCCTAACCCTAACCCAAACAGCTAACCCTAACCCTAAAAGCTATTCAGGAAATTTGCAAGAAAGCCTGGGCAACGCCGGGCTATATTGCTAGCCCGAGCAACGCAGGGCTTTACTACTCGTATATATATGAATATATATGAATATATATATATATATATATATATATATTGTTAAGGATTCAGCGACGGAGGGATTCTCAACCCAATCTGGCCGTCACCGGAGTTTATAACGCCGGCTGGCTCGGCACAGGCCTCGGGTCACACGTCTTCAATCGCGATACCAACGTAATCCTGGACCTTACCAGTTGGGGAAACAAAAACCCGGTTACAGACTGATTTTGTCAGATGCCGAGCGTTTTCTGCCAGTCTGTAACCATTTTGGTTTTATATACCAATCGAACGGATCGTTCTTCGACGCGACACAAATTAATCCATAGCGGCAACTTAATACGAACCAACCAGATTTATTGGGGAATATCGGGGAACACAACACAAGCAAAATATTCACGACAATGTTTTTATTAATCCATAACCCGTTCTTAACTAGGGAACTATGGATTACAGGTTTCGATGGGGTCCCTACCGAGATATGCCTTTAACAACATGCAAACAAGACAGACAGACAGACAGACAGACAGAATGCAGACAAGACAGAGTACTTGGTGATGTATCATGGACGAGAGGAAAGTGTCAAAAGCACGAATGTCGCTCGTAACAAGCCGATGTCCACGGATTCGAGCCCCCAGCTCGAACACACCGCGTGGCAAAATGGCGCTCGCCCTTTTGTCGCAGACCTTATGCACGCACTCTCGCGCGTTCAGACCCCGCGAGGTCAACTGCACCAGAGCAAAAGATCCATGGTGGTATGCTCCAGCTGGCTTTTCACAAGGTCCAGCATACAAATCCAGGCCTGGCCTGTTCACCAGACAAGGCCAAATCGAGGTGTTTGGGCGCCGGCAGGCGGATCGACAAACGTGTCGAGGACCTTCTCATGGAAGTCGATCACCCACTCGACGTGCAGGCAGCCTCTCGTCGTTTCTCCTGTCTCCTTCACCAAGCAGATCGCAGACAGACACAGCCGTCCCCTACACAGCAGATCACGACTCCCACCAGTCGTTTCTCAGTTCCACCTTTTCTTTCTCGGCCGATGGCAGACTCGACCCTCAGGTTCAGTTTTCTCTCCCGGCCGATTCACCACTGCCTTTCCTTTTCTCACTCGCCTCGAAGCCCCTGCTCATCCAGCAGATCGTGACTCGATACTCGTCGTTTCTCTGTTGCCTTCCCTGCCTTTCTTTCGGCTCGTTCCTCACGAAAAACAGACACAGCTGTCCCGTGTACAGCCGATCGGCACCACCTCGGCGTTCACAGTTTCACCACAGTTTCTTTTCCGTTCGCTCGCTGAGAGCCACTGGCTCCTCCCCCTTTACGAAGCCGACAAACTCCTTCCCCCAGCTCCACCTCCCTCTCCAGGCCACTCCCCCTCAGCCGACTGGGCGGGGCCTATCGTCCGGAGAGTGGAGGAAGAAGAAGCCCTCGGCACACCACCACTGTACGAACAATAAACATGCATCCTACACATCCCGACACACATGTAACGTCCATTTACCGAACAGCCGAGCTAAACATGCATTTAATGGGGGATCTGTGCTAATCCTATATTTAGTAACCTACTAAGGGCCATTTCCAAAACACTACCCCCACCTTTCTCCTGAGCCTCCATCTGGGGCAGCCCACGGTAATGACCCTGTCTAACGTACAGCACAGATCTCCCATTTACTCGAACCCACAACATGGGAAGCACTTAACTCCAAAAACCAAAGTGTCACAGTAAGATTGGCATGTCCCTATCCCAGTGTGTCGGGTCACCAATCTAACAAATAAATTCACACTCTATGCACACTATTAACATTATAATTATGGATTTGAACGGGAGGGCATTCAATTTTACTTTTAACACCAATATTGGCATAGCAGCAGGACATTCAAAGGTTCAAAGTTCTTTCACGTGTTCGCTCCTTCATGCCCCCTCCCGGCAGTATTGTCCATTCACCCCTGAGGGTTTCCTCACTTCGTGGCCTTATTGGTCTCTCACCAGGTGAGTTCAGT
The DNA here is from genome assembly GCF_056783735.1 of Eptatretus burgeri. Lineage (NCBI taxonomy): Eukaryota > Metazoa > Chordata > Myxini > Myxiniformes > Myxinidae > Eptatretus > Eptatretus burgeri. The sequence goes on along the minus strand of NC_140970.1, from coordinate 58,319,857 downwards.
CGGCCCAGTGGCCTAATCTCAAAAAGAGTTCTGCGGCCCACTGAGCCCACAAAATGGCATGAATCTTCGGCCACAACGGCCCACAAAATGGCATAAATCTTCGGCCGCAATGGCCCACAACAGCACTTTGGCCTCAATAGCCCACAAAAATGCTTCGGCCCATATGGCCTACTTGCAAGCAGCAGCAGGCAACAAGCCCTGTATTGGACAGCAGGCGATACAGCAATGGTGGCACGGTGATATCGATGGTAAGCAAATGCAGTTTGGAGGTGTTCTTGAGGACGCAAATGGGTGTGATGACCCCAGACCAGGTGAGATGGAGTGTACCGTTAACCTTCCTTGCCTGTCTTGTTTTGGTTAAGTTCTCTCTTTTTTTTTTCTTCCTTTCTCTTTTTTTTTTCCTTTTACAGACAGGATGGTGTGTTTCTTACTCAACTGTTATCTTCATGGATGTGTGCTCATGACATACTGGTGGCCTCTCTGGCACTTGGAGAGGGTAACCAAGCCTGGCCCTTGTTAACAAATTCTCCCATCAACACTACTCGTACCAGGTGTCACACATGAATGGTGCGGTGGAGAGTCCATCAAACCTAACAACTTACTTTTAGCTCTAGACAATGCGACAAACCCTGCTATGGCTAGAATGATCCTAATGACCCATTTTTCCCGACCTGGCACACTTCCATTCTATTAAACCTGGGCAAGGCCCTTATTTGTCTTTTTCCATTTGGTGGTGCCAGGCATAACTCGCTGGCTGGGGAGTGTGACTACTACTAGGCCTCTTTGCCTGCTTCCAATCGGAGGTGGAGGACACCCAGCGACCTCGGGGTTCAACTGAGCATGCTTCTGGCGCTCCTAACTAAGGGGTGGCTCTCTCTCGCCCCCACACTGTGCTCTCAAAGCACCCACACTGTGCTCTCATAGCACCCACACTGTGCTCTCATAGCACCCACACTGTGCTCTCATAGCACCTACACTGTGCTCTCCTGGCACTAAACCCTACCGTTCTCTCCTGGCACTAAACCCTACCGTGCTCTCCTGGCACTGAACCCTACCGTGCTCTCCTGGCACTGAACCCTACCGTGCTCTCTTGGCACCTCTGACAGCCTTCACCTGCCAGGAACCCCCAAAGCCCTGCTGCCCTATTTCCCGATTCACCAACTTCCAATACCATGTCACACTACCAGCCAGTATCCCCATACCTTGGCCTGCACCTACCCCTCGCAGTCCGCCTGTACAATGGAACAGCACCTAGAATGTATGTCAAATCCTCTAAGTCCCCCTAACCTACACTAACTTGGTTAAAAGACTCCTACTGACAGGGTACGTTGTTCACACTCTCTCTACTCATTCGCACAATCACGCCATTCACCCAAACACTTTAGTCATTCATTCCACAGTGCCACACACCCAGCCCACAACACCATCCAACACCTTTCACGTTTATGTGAAAACAAAAACACACCAGTCCCTCGGATCCCACTTGGTAATCAAATTTAACTGGTACACTTTTTCATCAAACCCCCAATCAATTTGTCTCTACGTCCGTCGTCCGCTGGCCTCCTCCATACTGCCCCAATCGTTTATTTCCAACAATTTAAACAAAACATCAAAATCTCTTCACCAGCCCCATGAACTTCTGCATGGTTCTAACTAGGCATTTCAATCCTTCCTCAAACAAGCCACTCTTTGTCATCCACTTGCTTCAGGTGCGTTTAATGCTCTGCCTGTTATGTCTCCACTACTTTTTTTTTCAATAATCACCCAAATCCATTCGTGCCACAATTATGCCTTCTGTCATCTCTCAATTTGCAATCACTTTCGGCATAATTTTCAATCAATTTCTTACATCCAAATATGGCCTGCTTCTTTGGCTCATTGGAAGGGGAGTGAGGGAACGAATCCCTCATTACCCATTACATGAACCCGCTGCCTTTCTGCCACGGCTCAAAGGGGTCACATTTCAATTGGGGTTGTGGTCCACCCCCTCCTTTTCTCCAGGGTTCACGGAAGTCAGGTAAACCCCAATCGGTGGAACAGCCTCCTCCTCTTCTCCAGGGTTCACGGAAATCAGGTAAACCCCAATCGGTGGCATGGCCTCCCCCTCTTCTCCAGGGTTCACGGAAACCAGGTAAACCCCAATCGGGGGAATGGCCTCCCCCTCTTCTCCAGGGTTCACGGAAATCAAGTAAACCCCAATTGGTGGAATGGCCTCCCCCTCTTCTCCAGGGTTCACGGAAATCAGGTAAACCCCAATCGGTGAAGCGGCCTCCCCCTCTTCTCCATAACTCCCTGAAAACAGATAAACCCCATTCAGCTAGCCAAACTCCTCGTGTGCTCAGAAAGGTTCGAAGACCAAGTGACACACGCCAGTGCCAGCCGCTACTCATCTGCACTCCACTCCAAAGTTCCTGTGAGGCTGATAGAGAAATTAAAATCCAATTTCTAAAGCCTGCTCCTGGATACAGCACCTCCAACTCTGTAAGAACCCATGCGGAGTTGTCCATTATGGTTTCTGTCCCCTGGCTCAAGTTCTGTCCTGGTGGCATTTCTATTTCCCCTTGCACCTCTAACCTATTTCCTATGTCACCACTCATTCCATGCTTTGGACTCCCACACACAGCAGGCCGCACACATTCCAAGGTTATGTGTTGACATTCCACACCTTCAACCTTTCCTGTATACTGACCAACTGTCTCGCACTCCAGGGCTGCATTCTCGACCGCCAGGTGAGTACCCACACACACTTCGGCCTCGGCAGCACATACCGGTGCTGTAGTCTGGAGTGTGGGCTCACAGCATTCGTTCACAGGCACTCCACACACACATTCAGGGGTCATGCATATGTGCACCCCATTGGACAGAGTCTCTTCGTTAACATAAAATTCAATTTCTACCTTAAGCTCATCGTCCGCACCATGTATGCATGTACCCACGTACCTGCTTTGTTCCAGAGTCACCTCTGTCCGGTCGCTTCTCTCCAGCAGGTTGCTCATCATCGGTTCGCCACACTCCTCTGAAGCTGTCAGCTCCACATGCTGGACCTGCTCAAAATGTGTTTCATTCGTCAACAACCGCATATGCTCCCTCAATGTCTCCTTCACCAGGGTTTGCTCTAATTGTGGTGTCATCCGACGAGTGATGTCAATCAAATTCCGCACCACTAACATTACTCCCTGTGGTGATATCACACATCCCATATTATTGTGCTGTTCTAATTCCTGGCTCCATTTTCCTTTACATTTGTCGTTCTTCCTCTCTGAGCTTTTTTAGTTGTTCGTTATCTTTCTGGAGTTTTTCCATCTCCGTGTACTCCAACTTTGCTCTCTCCTTTAGTTGGTTAATTTCAAATTCGTTTTCTTATTGTTTTCTATCCCACTGTCTCTCTTGTTCTTCATTCTCCAATCTCGTCGCTTCCTTCAATTTGTTGATTTCCTTTTCCTGTTTCATTCCTTGTTCTTTTTGTTTCTTATCCCATTGTCTCTCTTGTTCTTCCTTCTCCAATCTCACATTTTCCCTCAATTGGTTGATCTCCCTTTCCTGTTTCATTCGTTGTTCTTTCACTATCTCCTCATACTCCAACCTTACTTTCTCCTTTAGTTGTTCAATTTCAAATCCATGTTCTTTTTGTTTTCTATCCCACTGTCTCTCTTGTTCTTCCTTCTCCAATCTCATCGTTTCCCTCAATTGGTTGACCTCCCTTTCCTGCTTCATTTGTTGTTCTTTTACTACTCTTTATTGCATCTCATTCTTTAATCTTGCTTTGGCTTCTTGCTGTTCGATCTGCACAGTGTAGTTCCTTAACGTTTCATTCTCCGTTCTCTTTCTTTCCTCCCTTAACAACCTCAGTTCGTTTTGTAATTCCCTCTCTCTGTTTTGGTGTTTCTGTAACTCAGAAGCTTTTTCCCCTAATTTCTTGCTCATCTCCGCATACTCCAACCTTGCTTTGGGTTCTAACTGTTCGATCTGCAGAGTGTGGTTCCTTAATGTTTCATTCTCCGTTCTCTTTCTTTCCTCTCTTAACATCCTCAGCTCGTTTTGTAATTCCATCTCTTTGTTTTGGTGTTTCTGTAACTCCGAAGTTTTTTTTCCATAATTCCTCTCTCATCTCCTCACCTCTTTTGCATTCTTGCTTTCTCCATTCGTCCATTCTCTTACCGTGTCCCTTGCTAATTTCTACTTCACTCGCCAGTTCATTCCCCCTGCACTGCGATTTCCGAAACTGTGCTGACTTTTCCAACAATTCTTCCCTCTCTTGCGCAAGATATTTCTCTCCTCTTTTTATCTCCTGGTCCAGGCTCTCCCTTATCTGATTGCCTGATCTTACCTCTTCCTTCAGTAGTTCCAATTCTCGTTTTTCCTTTTCCAGCTTTGTTTTCCATTCTTCCTCCAAGCTCTTCCTATCCCGAGAATTACTAATTTGCTCCTCCTCTATTCTTTTGTTCAGTTCGCTCCTCTCATGTTCTAACCTTCGGGTAAACCCTTCCTTCAGTTGTTTCAGTTCCAAATCGTGTTCACATTTTTCCTTTTCTAGCTTTTTTTTCCCCATTCTTCCTCCATGTTCTTCCTATCCCGAGAGTTCAGTTCGCTCAACTCATGTACCACAAACCCACGCAACCAATCTGCTTTCGTCGTTTCTCCATGTAGTTCCTCAACTGTGCTGGCTAAGTCCTCTTCCAGCCCCCGAATTCGCTCCTGTGCATCGACCAATTGTTGTGATTCCCTGTGCACATAATCCTCCTGAACATCGTCTGCCTGCCGTCGTGCCTCGTCCAATTTAATTTGCAATTCCTCGATATAATTTCCATCACCCCTCCTCTGCTCCAGGGTATCCTCCAATCGTGCATGAAGCTCGTCAATGTACGCTTTGTCATCCTGCTTCACCTTCCATAACTACATGGTTTGAACCGGTGGGCGGGAGCGTTTCCCTCGTGCCGTGTGGCTCGTTGTGCTATTATTAGCCCACTCCCGCTTCGTGTCGCGCCAAGGTGGAGCCGCGCTGCCATTTTGCGACTCCATTTTCTTTATAATTTCCAAGTTTTACACCCGATCCGCTCAAAATAAAATCAAATTTGCGAGCGTCGTTTTTTTTTTTTCTCACGCCTCTCGTGACCAATGATCGGGGTGCGAAATGCACCACAGGTCCAAATATCCCGCTCCTGACTGCCAAATGTTAAGGATTCAGCGACAGAGGGCTTCTCAACCCACTCTGGCCATCTCCGGGATATATAATGCCGGCTGGCTCGGCACAGGCCTCGGGTCACGCGTCTTCAATCGCGATACCAACGTAATCCTGGACCTTACCAGTTGGGGAAATAGAACCCTGGTTACAGACTGGTTTTGTCAGATGTAGAGCGTTTTCTGCCAGTCTGTAACCATTTTGGTTTTATATCCCAATTGAACGGATCGTTCCTCGACGCGACACGAATTAATCCACAGCGGCAACTTCATACGAACCAACCAGATTTATTGGGGAACAGCGGGGAACACAACACAAGCAAAATATTCACGACAATGTTTTTTATTAATCCATAGCCCGTTGTTAACTAGGGAACTACGGATTACAGGATTTGAGGGGGTCCCTACCCAAATATGCCTCAAACAACATGCAGACAAGAGAGACAGACAGCATGCAGACAAGACAGAGTACTTGGTGATGTTTCATGGACGAGAGCAGTGTCAAAAGCATGAATCTCGCTCGTAACGAGCCGATGTCCACGGATTCGAGCCCCCAGCTCGAACACGCCGCTTGGCAAATTGGCGCTCGCCCTTTTGTCGCAGACCTCACGCACGCACTCTTGCGCGTTCAGACTCCGCAAGGTCAACTGCACCAGAGCGAAAGATCCACGGTGGTATGCTCCAGCTGGCTTTTCACAAGGTCCAGCATACAAATACAGGCCTGGCTTGTTCACCAGACAAGGCCAAGTCGAGGTGTTTGGGCTCCGGCAGGCAGATCGGCAGGCGGATAAACAAACGTGTCGAGGACCTTCTCATGAAAGTCGATCGCCCACTCGACGTGCAGGCAGCCTCAAGTCGTTTCTCCTGCCTCCTTCACGAAGCAGATCGCAGACAGACACAGCCATCCCCTACACAGCAGATCACGACTCCCACCAGTCGTTTCTCAGTTCCACCTTTTCTTTCTCGGCCGATGGCAGACTCGACCCTCAGGTTCAGTTTTCTCTCCTGGCCGATTCACCACTGCCTTTCCTTTTC
>NC_140970.1:58291144-58301144 GCF_056783735.1 Eptatretus burgeri | reverse complement strand
TCAGGTCAGGCACTGATGTTGGGAGATTAGTTTTGGTTCGTCGTCGGCGTTCCAATTCATCCCATAGGTGTTCGATGGGGTTGAGGTCAGGGCTCTATGCAGGCCACTCAAGTTCTTCCACACTGATCTTGATGAACCATTTCTGGATGGACCTCGCTTTGTGTGTGGGGGCATTGTCATGCTGAAACAGGAAAGGGCCTTCCCCAAACTGTTGCCACAAAGTTGGAAGCACAGAATCATCTAGAATGTAATTGTATGCTGTAGCATTAAGATTTTCCTTCACTGGAACGAAGGGGCCTCGCCCGAACTATGAAAAACAGCCCCAGACCATTATTCCTCCTCCACCAAACTTCATAGTTTGCACTCTGCATTCGGACAGGTAGCCTTCTCCTGACATCCGCCAAACCCAGATTCATCCGTCGGACTGCCAGATTGTGAAGCGTGATTCATCACTCCAGAGAACGCGTTTCCACTGCTCCAAAGTCCAATGGTGGTGAGCTTTACACCACTCCATCTGACGCTTGGCATTGCACATGGTGATCTTAGGCTTGTGTGCAGCTGCTCAGCCATGGACACCCATTTCATGAAGCTCTCCACGAACAGTGTTTGCGCTGACGTTGCTTCCTGTCAGTTTGGAACTTGGTAGTGAGTGTTGCAACCGACGACAGACGATTTTTCCATGCAACGCGCTTCAGCACTCGACGGTCCCGTTCTGTGAGCTCGTGTGGCCTACCATTTCGTGGCTGAGCTGTTGTTGCTCCGAGACGTTTCCAGTTCACAATAACAACACTTCCAGTTGATTGGAGCAGTTCTAGCAGGGCAGAAATTTGATTAACTGACTTGTTGGAAAGGTGGCATCCTATGACGGTGTCACATTGAAAGTCATTGAGCTCTTCAGTACGGCCCATTCTACTGCCACTGTTTGTCTATGGAGATTGCATGGCTGTGTGCTTGATTTTATACACCTGTCAGCAATGGGTGTGGTTGAAATAGCCGAATACACTCATTACGAGTGTCTGCATACTTTTGGCCATGTCGTATATACATATATATATATATATATATATATATATATATATATATATATGTATATATATATGTATATGTATGTATATATATATATATATATATATATATATATATATGTATATGTATGTATATATATATATATATATATATATATATATATATATATATATATATATGTATATATATATGAGGCCCCACGAGGAAAAGTGATGTAAGCGACATTTTTTAATGATATGATGATGATAGGCTCGGATGATAGGGTAAGGGTTAAAATAGTGCTATATGGCATTAACTCCAAAATGGCGGATGTGTCCCTTACATCACTCCTCCTCACGCACCTCTTATGTATATATACACATGTACACGCACACACATATGTTTTATCAATAATATTAATTAAAGAATTTACCTCACTAAAATAATTCATTCTTATTATATCAAACTCGCATAACCCGTGCTCTGCGCGACATGTAATGTTGGGTGGGTGTGTTTGAGAAAGGAACTGATGCAGAGTATCAGTCGTAATTTTACTTTAATGCAGTAAGTGGAATACGATTTCACTGTTTCAGAACCATTTTATTTACTTTTTTTTTGTACCATGCACCTCATATGGTCTTTGAGATAATGTAAGCCGAATATCACATTACTCGAGCGCAGAACAAAGTCGAAGATAGCGCGACACTAAACCACAAACTCGGAAATAATATATAAGATGTAATGCAATCGGAACTTGTTCACACGAAAACCAACCGAACTAAATAAAAGGTGACGATGGAGTCTAAAGGTATTCTCACAAGACCTGCTCAAACAATCAGCCAAATCTCCCCTGTTTAACATGATGGAAAAAAACCTTATCAGCATGTTCCACAAAATCATCCTTTACTGAACAAATTCTTGCAAATCTTGCTGAATTCTTGTTGAGATGAAAAGACATTGTAAGCCATTTTAATTAGTACATTGCGACCTGTAAAGGTGTACAAGACTACAGGGAAACTGAAGTCATAAACGTTATGACAAACACTTGTACTAAAACCATTCTGCCCAACTCTAACCAACACATCCACATATGCAACATCTGTACAATCATTACCCCTCCTGTTTACAATCAGCCTATCTGAATGAATCTTGTGAAGCTGCCGATCAAAAAAAATTTTGTTCACCACACAAATATCATCTATATAACAACATGTATGAAATAATATTTTCACTCACCCTAATTTTTTCTCCTTCATCAGTTTCTGCATGAATGAAAATTCACAGAAAATAAGAAAAAAGTCCCCGAGTAGGAGGCTGCAATTCCCACCCATGGTAATACCCTCAATCTGTTGAAACATTATCCCACAAAAAGACACAAAAGTATTCAACAAAATAAAATGAACAGGATCTTAAAACTTCTGCTTATCAAAACAATGAATACTTGAGTATTTTGTTTTCGAAAAAAATACTATCAAACCTGACACAAAAACTTAATAAAAGAGTTGAAAACCTTGTCAATTACTTTGAAGTGAATCCCTCACCAGGACTAAATCCAAATTTGTATATAAAGTTGAAAAATCAAAAACTTCAACTGACTTGATATTGAGGCATCTAATCCCATCTAAGAACTCAAAAGAAGAATTAATGCTCCAGAAAGTGTTAAAACCACAATTATTCTCAATTGCTAAACAATATTTCCTGAACTGTTCCCCAAGAACTTGCAACCTGAGTTGACTATAACCGATGACTGTTTGGTGGAACACTGCTTGGCACCTGCTATAAGCCTGTACTTGTACGAGCTCTTCTGGAGCTTAGGGATCCAGAAAAGCCGAGGAATACAAAGATTTACCTCTACATTTAATACCGAAATTATTAACTAAAATTTGCTGATGGTCAGAGATAATATCTTGGAGTGACTTATGACAAGGAACAGATGCGCTATTTCCTATACTCGTGAAAGTAACCATATCAACGCCTAACTCTCTAAATAAAACCTCTCCATAAAACTTTTTACAAACCACAACAAAATTATTAGCAGCCTTATCTGCTGGAGCTATTGGCTATCATGGAGATCCTGAATGTCTTTACGAACACTCGACTTGTTCAACAATGGTTAAGACCAGTGGTTGGCAACCCAAACAACAAGAAGAGCCATTTTTTCAAATTTGGTCAGAAACGTGATATCTAAAGAGCCGCAATGTACATAATCCCTAATTCAGTAATTGAATAACAGGACAAAGACACAAACATTGATTCTTAATGCAATACATGTTTATTGAGTTGCTGTCAATGAAAGGGGCCATGAAATTTTCTTCAGTACATTGAGTCAGCTTACCCCTATTTACCTCCACCTCCAAAGGTGGATAACTGACTCTGCCACCAAAGGAGGTTATATTTTCACCCCTGTGTGTCTGTCTGTCTTTGTCTGCCTGTCTGTCTGTCTGTGTGCAGGATATCTCAAAACGTTGTGAATGGATCCGGATGAAATTTTGTGGACATGTGAGGTGTGTGACAAGGACGAACTGATTAGATTTTGGTGAAGATCCAGATCCGGCTACGAGAATTTTTGAGTGACTCTTCACCATTGCGATAGGGCTACAACGATATATTGTTGTGGGCCGGGGTTCGGCGGCGATAAACGACCACCAGAGGGAGCAGTAGGGTCGTCTCCACCGAACACCCCGGAATTTAGGTCGTGACTCTCGGATAAGTCCGAAAGGTCACAGGTTCCTTAACGGACCGTGGTCACCAATATTTTGACGGCGTGGGGGTAGGGTTAATTGCCTAACTTCAATATACCGAAGTACCAATGTCGTCAAATTACCGGGGAAGTCACACCCTCGACGGTCTCTGTCGAACCGGGTCGCTCTAGCGACCTCGGTCTGGTGTAACCGAGCGGAATTACCAGAGTCCGTCGGTCCAAACGACAACTTATGGCACACAGCCTCCCTAATTCTCAATACGCACCATGCTGGGTCAATGGTAGAAACGACAGGCAACGAACTGGAACATTTAACAGATATTTATTTACAATAGAGAGGGAGACAGAGCAGAGTTATCCGAATAAAGAAATGCAATTTACAATTAACGAAAAGCACTTAACAATTCTACTTATCAGACTGGCGCCACACACACACACACACACACACACACACACACACACACACACACACACACACACACACACACACACACACACACACACACACACACACACACACACACACCCAGAAGAAATGGACCCTCTGGGTCTTTATTCAGCCCCTCAGCCCAGAGGGAAGGCGAGCTGGGGGAACAGAGTCTGGCCGGGTACCTTCCCGCCTCGTGCGGTCACACCGGTCTCCAACCACCGCGGTGGGACTCAAACCCACGTTCCAAAATCCACGGGCCCACGACCCTAGCTGCTCGGCCACCACCGCCACGAGGAGCCACCGCGAAGGACCGCAGACCACGACCGAGACCAAGTCACCACGCCAGACCAGAAGCAATAGGCCACAATGACTGCAGTACACTCGTCCTGACAACCACTCTACTCTTTCTCTTCCCCAGCCACTCGCCTCCTGATTGGACGAGGGGTTATCGGGCGATCAGTGGCCTCCCCTCATTGGCCGGGCCGAACACTCCATCTGGCTAAGGCGGAGTCACCCTGAGGTGGTGAGCTTCCTGATTGGACAAGGGGTGGAGTCGGAGCTGAGGCGATGAGCAAAGAACGAAGGATATTGTTGGCGATGTAAAAAACCTGACTAAAAAAAAACCCCGCAGCGCACAATGTAATTCCCGTTAGACATAGGGGATGGGACCCTAACTATAACACATACTTATCGAAATAACTGAACTGCGGTGACTGCTGAATGTCTGTGTGCAGGAGTCTTCCAAATCCGTAACAATATCACACCATATCTCAAAAAGTTATGGACGGGTTCCGCATAAACTTGGTGGACAGGTTGGGTATGTCACAAGGTTGAATTGATTCAGGTTTGGTGAAGATCCAAATCCACATCCAGATGACAGAATTTTTCAATTTTTAAAGTGATTCTTCACCATTGAGAGATGGGGCCAAAAACTATATATATATATATATATATATATATATATATATATATATATATATATATATATATATATATATATATATATATATATATATATATATATATATATATAATTATTCCAAAATTTATTGGGCCCCATATGTTCTACTGGATCAAGCATTGTGTGGCAGATGTATGCGCTCTACCGAGTGCCCTTCTAGTTTCGTGTGATTTCTGCTGTGGAGTTTATTTGGAGAGTTTGTTCGATGTTTGAACAGTATGCTGTTGTTTTCATTTTCAAGCAGGACTTAAAACTCACCTCGTTCAATTTGTTTCTCAGTGTGCTTTTTATGAAATTCATACTTGAAAACACTTGCTCGCATAAGTAAGTCGATCCAAAGATGGACAGAATGCCAAATGCATGTCTTCATGTCACTGTCGGTTTCTGGGAAAGAATTCCAAACTTCAAACAATTTGGACTTGTTTGTTAAGATCGTGCATTTCAGTCCATCTGTGTTGAAGTGCCAGGGTAGATCTGTGCCTTTCTAGATTTTCGAGTTTCATCACCAAGCCTCTGAATTTAGAACCCCACATGTCCTTGTCCTGCGAATCGGCCAGTTCAAGTTCTAGTTCTGCTCGGTCTACTCCTGTAAATGCTGAAAAGTTGAGTGCAGAAGTGTCTGCTTCAAGGGGTTTCAACACAAATGATAAAGTTACCTTTTCCCTTCTGAATTCCTGAAATTGCCCTGCGAAGGCTTCTTGCATTTCCAGTATCACATTTTTTAGGTTCTCGGTGTCAAGTTCATAGTTTGTCTCCTGTTTGAATTGTTTCAGTGATGGAAAATGAGCGAGCAATTCCATCTCCATGTCTCTCGTAAACAATGCTAGTTTTTGCTCAAATATTAGCACCTCTTCTAAAAGCAAGTGAGCTGTGTTTCCCTTTCCTTGTAGCTTTCTGTTAAGGCCATTTAAAAGGGAGGTGAACTTTTAACATGACATTTCAAAGGGAGGTGAACTTGACAGAGGAGTCTGAAGTGAAGGCCCGCTGGGCCGGTTACTTTGAGCGGTTGTACCAAGCTGATCCCCCAGCTGTCGAGTTGGACGTCAAAGGTGTTACAATCCCTGTTGCTGACCTTCCAATCAACTGTGGTCCACCTTCGCTTGTGGAAACACGGGCTGTGGTGAACCGGTTGAAACGGGGTAAAGCTCCAGGGATCTGTGGCATCCATGCTGAATTTCTCAAGGCTGGTGGAAATGCTGCACTCGAGTCGTTGCATGCAGTTTTGTGCTCTGCCTGGAACACAGGCATCATCCCAACTGATTGGAAGAGGGGCCTTGTTGTCCCTCTCTGGAAAGGGAAGGGTGATCGCCAAGACTGCAACAACTACTGAGGGGTGACGCTGCTCTTAGTGCCGGGCAAGGTCTTTGCTGGGATAATTCTTGATAGGGTTCACCACCATCTGCTTGAGCACCAGCGTCCAGAGCAGTCAGGCTTTACACAAAAGAGGTCAACAATTGACCGTATCCTTGCTCTCCGTGTCCTCATCGAACGCAGATGAGAGTTTTGGCATGGGCTGCTTGCAGCCTATGTTGATCTCTCTAAAGCGTTTGATTCAGTGAATCGGGATGCCCTCTGGAGGATTCTTGATCTTCGTGGGGTGCCACCAAAACTGATCAATCTGATGTCTGAACTCTACTCTGGTACTGAGAGTGCTGTGAAGTGTGGTGGTACCATCTCTGACTTATTAACCTCCGCCATCGAAGTTGGACGGAGGTTACTGTTTTCACCCCTGTCTGTCTGTTTGTTTGTTTGTTTGTTTGTGAACAGTATTATGGAAAAACTCCTGGACGGATTTCGACGAAACTCGGTGGGGGGATTAGGTATGGTCCAAGGGTCATGCCATTAGATTTTGGACTTGGTCCAAAGTCCAATATGGCCGCTATGGTGGCCATTTTGAAAAAATATTTGAATCTTTTTTTTGCATTTAAACATGTTTTAAGTGATTTACAAGCCCCCCAAAAAAAATTTGTCAGAGAAAAAAAAAATTTTGCAACTTTTTTTACAAAAAAATTTCGATTTTATTTGAAAAATATTTTAAATTTTTTTTTGTATTTCTACATGTTTTAAGTGATTTCCAACCCTCCTGCCCCCCCCCAAAAAAAATTTGTTAGACAAAAAATAACAAATTTTGCAACTTTTTTTTCAAAAAAATTTCGATTTTTTTGGCATTTCTACATGCGCGTCGATCTAGTTTAGTTTATTCAATCGTGGTTCAGTAGAGTCTGATCCGTTTTGACCTACAATGAATGGGATATCAGGTTCACTTAAGTGACCCAGCAGTATTGGCGGCGGAGGTTTTGCACTCTACTGAGTGGTCCCCCTCTAGTTTCCAGTTGTTACTGGAGTTCGTCAGGGGTGTGTACTGGCCCCCAAACTTTTCAGCACTTGCATGGACTGGATTTTAGGGAGGATGTCAGAATGATCAAGCTGCGGTGCATCATTTGGGAATGTCAAGATCTCGGACCTTGATTTCGCTGATGATGCAGTCATCTTTGCGGAGACTTTAGACATCCTTTTGGGGGCCCTTGAGGTGCTGAATGAGGAGTCGGAGCCGCTGGGATTACAGGTTTCTTGGGTCAAAACTAAAATCCAGGCTTTCAATGACATCTTGGATGCTGCTGTCCTGTCTGTGTCTGTTTGTGGTGAGGATGTTGAGGTCGTGGAGAGATTCACTTACCTTGGCAGTGATATTCATGTCTCTGCCGGCTGTGAGTCAGAGGTCAATAGACGTCTGGGTCGGGCCTGGAGAGTCATGGAGTCACTGGATCATGGGGTGTGGCGCTGCCGGTACCTGTGCAGGAGGACGAAAGTCCGAGTCTTCAGGACCTTGGTGCTTCCAGTCTTGCTCTCTGGATGCGAGACTTGGACTCTGACCAAGGATATGAGACAGAGACTTAATTCCTTTGGTACCAGGTCTCTTCGGAGAATCCTTGGCTATCGCTGGTCAGATTTTGTGTCCAACGAGCGGTTGCCGAGAGAGACTCGGATGAGATTTGTTACCTGCATAGTCCGTGAGCGTCAGTTGCGGCTGTATGAACATGTGGCTCGTTTTCCTGACGCTGATTCTGTTCACCAGATTCTCTCAGCAAGGGAGTCTCGTGAGCGGAAGAGGCCAATGGGTCGACCACATGCCTCGTGGTTGCAGCAGGTTGATCATAATCTCAAGGAGATGGGGATGGGCCTGGCATCTGCCTGGGGGATGCCAGACGGAGGCCCCTGGAGTACCGGCGGAAAGTGGACGCAGCGACGCGCTGTTCTGGCACATGCTCTCATACCTGACCTGACCTGATGGCCACCTTGAAGTGAAATGTCTGTACACGTGTACACACACACACACACACACACACACACACACACACACACACACACACACACACACACACACACACACACCAGAGATGCCAACTTTTGGAAATCAGAATTAGGGAGGATTTGCAACTGACACCAAATAATGTGCGCGAAGCGCACATCTCGAGCGCGGAGCGCTCGACCCTTGCGGCGGGGTCTAGGGCCCGCCGTAGGGCCCTGGAAGCTCTGGGGTTCTAGATGCTCTCTAGTGCCCTCTGAGCCCTATTTTGGAGCATTTAACATGTTAAGAATTCCCACTTTTTGAACAAAAAAGGGGAAAATTGTGCACTTTTTAATGTTACATGTATGTTAATATTAGTAAGTTAGGGGACAATCAAAGATTAACAAAAAGCACAAAAGAAGCAATATTTTTCTTACCTTACTGGCTGGTACTACTGCTGCTTGCTTTTTCCATGGCAGCTTTGCTGAGTGACAGCTGTGTGGCTCTTTTAGCCCTTCTGATTATGTCTTTGCTGTATTCTCTCTGGTAGCAAGGGGTGCTATGAGCTAGTTTTTCAATTAAGAGAGCTTCCAGGGTTTTGACACTCAAATTGGGACGAAATTCAGTATGATTCTTCCGTACAAGACTGAGTGCCCGCTCACATGATGCGTTCGAATGAGGAATGACCAAGATTCCCTTCATCACTTTGCTCAAATTAGGATACTTCTTGGCACCAGTGCAGGGATCTGTGAGCTGTGAAATCCGATGCCACTGCTCATCCACTCTCACTGTCTCAGTAGCAATTGTAGCTATGGAGACGTCTGCCTGGTAGTGAGCGAATTCACTCTCAAGACTGTCTATGTCACTATCACCGCCACTGAACAGACAGGGGAATTTCTTGATGAAAAACTCCACACAGTCAAACCCCACTTCTTGGTGTAGCTTAACATCCAGCACCTGAGCATGCTTGGCTAATTCATCATCTAGCGGCCAGGTTTTGAAGATGTAATTGCAGGCTTTCACATAATATGAGCGAACTGCACTGAAGAAACCTTGGATGTCTGACTCACTCAGAGTGAAGGTGGATTTCTTGAGACTCCTTTGTTCCCTTATATACAGTTTGGCATCGTTCCCAATCATGAGGTCCTCATCATTCTTCTGATGATTTCTGTCAGAGAAGGGTACATTTACCAGAGCAACCGATGACACCGATGGTTTCAAAAACCGTACGAAGATATCTTTCAGAAGACCATTCAATTCTCCGTGCAGGAGATGAATACAGGGTTCGTCTCTTTGGAGCAGAAGATTCCCCTTCTCAAAAAGCTTGTTAGCATATCGAAGGAAGAAACAATAGAGTTTTGTTTGTGGAGACAAGAACATCCTGTTGACACGTTTTTCTCTAGATTCCTGCACAGTGTTTGAGGAAGATGCGCTTTTAGTTGTAGAACTCGTAGTACACTTAGCCGCAGGGCGATCACACTTGCGTTTACTGCCAGCAGAAGAGGTCAGACTCGTAGTACCAGATCCAATTTTACGTTTGAGGAGAGAGCTTGATGTAGGTGCAGCCAAGGAAGAAGACCTCTGATTCGAAGGTTTTGCTGAGCTTCTATCAAG
>NC_140970.1:58238644-58286144 GCF_056783735.1 Eptatretus burgeri | reverse complement strand
CGGCCAGACGGACGGTAACGAGTGGGTTCATTTTTATTTATTTTTTTTTTTAGCAGTTTTTTTTTTTTGGCTTGTCGAATTACTCCAGTGAACCTAGAAATAAAAAAAAGTTATAACTCCGCGTTATAATTCCACGGCAACCCCTACGGCTTGTAAAAGATAGCCAAACGGCGTAGGGCCACCCTGAGGCCACCGCAGAAACTCTGCGGCTGCCGCATGTTTTTGTCAATTCAGAGGGCGTATAGCCGCCGTATCCTCGCCGTAGAGCAAATGTGACTTCGGCCTAAGGAGAAGCAGAAGGCTTTTATTAAGTATAAAATAACAGGATTGGAATTAGATTTATATCACTATCGGAGTAAACAGAGGCTAGTTAAGAAAATAACTCAGCAAGCCAAAAGAGAGCATGACAAAGGACATGGCTAAGAATATTGTTGCGGGCCAGGGGTCGGGTGAGAAGACCACCATGGGGGGGAAGCTTCCTCGGTTTCCCACCAGACTCCCCGGAATTGCAGGCCGTCACACACGCAGCGGGTCGCGAACCGACCGTGAATGCCAATAACTCAACCACGTGACCTCGGGTCCTCCATCTATGGGTTAACCGGGTTACCAAATTAATCACGTGACCTAATTACCGGGGGACAATGCCCTCGGTAAGCCTTGTCCAAACTGGATCAGATGCAGCCGAGCAACACTACCAAGGACATACCGGCGAAAAGGAACGGATCGTTGGGCATAAAGTCCCAGCTCGGTTCAGATTCGGACCATGCTGGATCAATGAAAGAAAAGACAAAAACGAGCTGGAAACATTTCTACAAATAATTTATTAACAAGCAGGCAAGGAAAGATATGTGGCACAGTGAATATAGCTTTTATTGTTGTCTGTAAGCAGGAATCAGAAGAAAAGTGTGGTGCGGAAAAATAATACAAGCAACTTACAAAAGCAGACACAGAGCAGAGTTATCCCGATATAATTATTGTACAATCTTAACTTAAGGGAGGACAGGTGCTAGGACACACACACACACACACACACACAGACACACACACACACACACACAACCTGATGAAGAGGAGTTAATGAAGAGAAAAAGAGGAGACGAGGCTAACCATCTCTAAATACCTTGCATGATTGCCCGACCGTGCCACCAATATGTTTTGGGAAGATGCTCCGCTGGGCGATACCTCCCTGACAGCTGGTGCGTCGTCTCCCGCTTCGTGGCACTTCGAGCAGCGAAGCGCCTATCCAGAGAATGAAGCGCAACCGACAGGCGTGAAGGACGGACTTTGGGCGGAGTCAGAAGCGAGTGGGCGTAGAAAGGCGACGAGGCGGAAAAGAAGGCGGAGTCAGCAGGCGAATTGGTAAAGAAGGGCAGAGCCAGCAGGCGAATGGGTGGACTGTCGATCCCAAGCCAGACAGGAACGAAGACAGTAACGATGGGCAGGAATGACGACAGGAACTGGCACTCGAACTGGAACTGGATCTGGAACTGGAACTGAAATTCACCAGCAGATGGGAACGCAGCGCAGGAAAGACGACCACTAGCCCAAGACGAGCAGGATGAGCCGACAGGAAGGAGCAGACAGGAGCGGCGAGCAGGAACGACACTGGGAAGACGATGACGAACAGCCCCGCGACCTGTCCTTTTATAGACCCGAATGGTGCGGGCAGGGGTGACGACCCAGAAGCGATGTCGTCACCCGAATCGGGTGCTCTGGTTGGGCCCTGGCCAGCACACGGGCTGGCCGCCATGATCGAAAGTGGCCTCACTGTACTTCCGGCTAGATGATTCCAAGCTGCGGAATCGTCTCGCTCCGAGCACCGTGACACAAATCGTCCTGCACCGAACTCCCGGGCCATCCACGGCGACCGGTGGTCAGCGCCGGTCAATGCGCTGCCTGTCTGTAAGCCATGTGGCCTGAGCTGTACAGCACGCCTCTGCCTGGCTGCAGCCTCACCGGGCGGAGAGGCGAGAGGACGTTCGCCATCCATGCGAGACACCCGTGGCCGAGGTGGTCAGCGAAGACCGACGGTAAGATGCCATGGTAACAAATGCGCAGACCTGAACACGATGTGTGTCACTCGTGCCCTGCTCCGTGTGCGATAATAAATTACCCCAGGACTGCAAGTGGGTCCGCCGTCATTAAGCACATGGCCATTTATCAAAGGCGGTGTCGTGTGTATGATGCCAGCCCTGATCTGTGTCAGGGAATTGAGGGAAAAGTTTGGATATAATTTTTGGATGGAGATTTGGATTGAAAAGAGGACAGATATATTTATTAATTTCAGAAATGGGTTGAAAATAGTGCCCACTGTAATTTGTTAGCACTTGGTGTGCCACTCTGTCTACTTCCTCAGCGTGGCGTCATCCTTCCTATCGCCTGAACAGTGGGTGGGGGCCGTCGTTGTGGGCCGTCGCTAACAGCTCCGTGCAACGTGAGCGGTTGGTGTTTTATTCCAATTTCTTCTGCGAGGACGCATTCTTACGGGAAGGGTGTGGCCGTGGTTTTTACAAATAGGTGTCCGAACATAATGTCTGCTGGCTTTCGCGAGGACCCATGTTCCACAGTACAGGTGTGCGGCTGTGTTTTTTACAGATGGGTGTCCAAGCGTAGCGCCTGCTGGCTTACGTGAGGACCTCTTGCTTGGATTCCCCTCAGGAATAGAGAAAAAAGAATAGGAATGAGTTCAGAGATGTAATCAGACCTAACTATGAGATTCACACAATGCACTTGTCCCTTTTACCCCATTAGACAAGAACAAAGGGACTATCTGAACGTACATTAATGAAATAACTGACTGGGGACCACTGTATGTTGGCTGCCATCACATTGGAGGGATGCGGTTCCCAGAACCGCAACAATATTAAACATAATAGCAAGGTATTCTTAAAGTATATTAGGGGAAAAGAAGAGGTTAGGACCAGTGTGGGCCCATTGAGGAATAGCACCGGGAGAGTGGTTAGTGATGAAAGTGAGATGGCAGACTTATTAAACGGGTATTTTGCTTCAACTTTTACACAAGAACAGTCAGGAGAATTGCCAATAGCTGAGAGTATCTATCAAGGTGGTGAGGAAGGGCTTTTACAGAAGATCCAGGTTGGAGTGACAGAAGTAAAGGAACAGCTCAGAAATCTAAGTAAAAGGAAGGGCCCTCGATCGAGTCCGTACCTCCGCCACGCAATGCATGATCCACAAGAACATATCGGGCCCAATACATTTTTGAAATATCATGCTATATGTTGTTTTTGGCCCTATCTCTCAATGGTGAAGAATCACTTTAAAAATCAAATAACTCTCGTATCCGGATCCAGATTTTCACCAAAATCGAAAAAATTCATCCTTGTCGGACACCCAACGTGTCCATCGAGTTTTATCTGAATCCGACCTCAACTTCTTGAGATATCATGCTCCATATAGTTTTTGGCCCAATCTCTCAATGGTGAAGAATCACTTTAAAAATTATAGTATTGGATCCGGACCCGGGTCTGGATCTTCTCCAAAATCTAATCAGTTCGTCTTTGTCCCACACCCAACCTGTCCACAAAATTTCATCCGAATCAGTCCATAACTTTTTGAGGTATCCTGCACACAAACAGACAGAAGGGGTGAAAACATAACCTCCTTCCACCATTGGTGGCGGAGGTAATAAGGCTCAGGCGCCAGATAATATGCACCTTCGAGTTTTGACGGAGGTGATTGAGCAGGTAAGGGAGATGGTAACAGATATTTTCAATAACTTACTGGAGTCAGGACAGGTTGGCCTCCACCTGGAGGCTGAATGGCATCCACCTGTGTCTAATAACTGGAGGAATGGAGAGTAGCAAATGTAACACCATTATTTGAGAAAGGATCCAGAGAAGAATTGGGAAACTCTAGACCTGTTCATTTGACTTCAGTTGTGGGGAAGGTGTTGGAGACATTAATTCGGGACCAGATGAGAAACCATTTAAATAAATACAAACTATTTAAAGGTAGTCAGCAAATGTAGGTCTTGTCTTTTAGAGTTCTATGATACAGTGTCTGATTGGGTGGATGACGGAACCGCAGTGGACAAAGTATATCTCGACTTTAAGAAGGCATTTGATGAGGTCTCACATCGGAGGTTGGTAGCCAAGGTTGAGGGCTTGTGGACTGGCTGGTCAGGTAGCTAATTGGTTTGCAAACTGGCTCAGTGATAGGAAGCAGAGTGGCTGTGAGTGGGAGGATGTCTTGCTGGGAGGAAGCAAGTTGCGGGGTACTTCAGGGATCAGTACTCAGACCATTACTATTCATAATTTACATCAACGATTTGGATAATGGGGTGAAGAGTAAGCTTTCAAATTTGCAGATGACGCAAAGTCTGGAGGGAAAGTTGATAGCAGAGGGGTGGTGATCAGATTCAGGAAAGTATTGATACTTACATAGATTGGGCAAAATATTGGCAGATGGAATTTAACCTGAGCAAGTGTAAGGTGTTGGGGATGGGAAAGAACAATGAAAATAGAGATTACAGTATGCAATTTTGGAGCATGTATACATAGAAGAAAGATCTGGGGGTGGTAATAGACATGGGAGGTAAGCAGGCAGCACAGTGCCAGGCAGTTAAACGTAAAGCAAATAGGGTTTTAGGTTGTATTCGGAGGGGGATCATTTATAAATCAAAAGAGGTGGTGTTAACATTGTATCGGAATTTAGTAAGGGCACATCGAGAATATTGTGTGCAGTTTTGGTCACCACAACTCAGGAAGGACATAGATGCCATAGAGAGGGTTCAGCGCAGGGCGACTCGATTGATTCCTGGCCGAGCTAGACTCGGCTATGAGGAGCGGCCAAAGGAGACAGGGCTTTATATACTAGGAAGGAGGCGTTTACGAGGAGATATGATAGAGATGTTTAAGATGATGAAGGGTATGAACAAAATAAGTGCAATATAATTATTCAGCAGAGTAGACAGTAAGAGGATCATGGGCCATAACCTGAGAGTAAAGAAGAGGAAAGTAAGGACAGGTCTTTTACTCAGAGAGTCGTGAATGCATGGAATGGTCTCCCTGGAAACGTAGTGGCAGCAGAAACAGTCAATAAGTTTAAATTGGAATTAGATAAGGACCTGAAGTATAGGAGATAGAGGGGTAGAGGGATGTTGGCAGGACTTTTAGGTAGCTTGAGCATCGAAGGGTGATTGTGTGCATGTGTAGGTTGTGTTATTGGTGGGGGTCTCGTCAAGGTGTGTTGTGTGATTGATGTTGTGTTGTTTTGTTTTTTTTTACCAAAGAGACCACCTATGCTGATGCCCCCTCCCCTGGAAAGAAAAATAGATTAATTTTAGAAATACAAAAAAACAACAACTCCAAAACCAACAACAAAAAACACTTTATTTTTGCATCTTTCTTATTTTGATCAAGTGTTGATAAATGAGTATTGTGTTGATGTGGCGCAGGAATGATGGTCTGAATGGCCTCCACCTGTGTCTAATTTCCTTATGTGTGTAACTTTCGAACAATTTTATGGATTATCAACTTTTATTTCTTTATTTATTTAATGCCTTTATCCTCCAACTTGAGGTTTTGTCTGAGTCTCCGTACGACTACTTTATTGGCTCCAATTATTCCCAACTTCATGTGTAGTTAGATCAGAAAACTTTTGGCCAAAGTCTGTGATGAACCAGCTGGTCAGGCCCGACGTTTAGCTGAAGGAGATTTTGGTGGGAATTATTTTAAATTTGTAATTCAGTGTGCCAGCGATAATTCGCTCACTCTTCGCGAAAGACACCGATCTTTAACGTCCACCAACTAATGCCGGCGGATGGCACGTCCGGCTTAACGTCCAACTGATGGACGGCACACTTTGTGATGTGATGCTATGCCTGTGAAGTATCAAATCTGAGTTTATTATCGGGTCGGGAATTGAACCAAGGTATGTGCACATAAAGATTTGTCTGAGTGATCGGAGCAATGAAATGCTTTTCTTTTTTTCTTCTTCCTTTTTTTTCCACATTCATCACATTTCACCACAAACACGAAATATATTAGCATGGGTTGTGCCGTTATTGCTGTTTGAAATGTTACATGTTCTGTCGTGTGCACTTCTGGACTTCAGATATGACATCCGTCATTCTTTTTTGTTTGGATTTTGGAGTTTGGAATTCCAATTTGGAATACTAAAAAGTTGAATGAGCTTATTACCCTCCCTCCATATATACCCCCCAAATAATTTTTTCCCCATACAAATAATATAAAATGCTTCCCACAATCATGTTTAAATGCATATTGTCCAGTGCAGGTGTTTTAAATTGTGAAATGTTTCAACAAAATAAGAGCAATTGTTTTTTTCACCATTTCAAAGTAATTTTACACAAGTTGATGCATCATCTATAAAACTTTATTTGTAATAAGATGTGTAGGGGATTGCTCTGTGTCATTTCTTTGACATCCCATTTTGAAAGTCCTTGTATCAATAAAATATATGTAGATTAGATGTGAAGTGTCTGTTTATATCCGAGCAGGTGAATGCATACATATTGTGATTTGTTCTCTGTCCTTTATTATAACATTGTCTTTTTGAGTGTTTTTTTTAACTATCTTTGCATGGAAAAATAACTACGCAAGGTGCATAACTGCATAAAAATGAGTCAGCATTTTACAGTAGAATCTGGATAAAAAACGTATACGTACATATAAGCGCATATGAAATATAAGCGCATCCTGGTTCCCTATTTTATGTCTCCATTAAAAATAAGCGTGAATAAAAACGTCATTGTATGGCTTTGAAAATGAAAATATTATCTACTCAAACACATGAAACAGTGTTTCATATTTTATTGGCACATAAACTTTTATATCCGAATTTGTTACAAGTCTGGTAATGGTACTTACAAGTTGTACTTTCAAAACAACGTTTTTTGTTTTTTATAAAGGGTCGTAAAACAACGTTTTTCATCACGATCAAAATGGACAACCAGTGAAGCGTCGATCACACACCCGTGCAAAGAAGATTGAGATTATCACGTTTTACAACTCTTGTAAGAACCAGTACCAGACGTGTAAGAAATTCAGATTGAACACGAGGATTTTGATGTGAATGGTGAAGAATGAGGAAGTAATTAAAATGCAAGGAACTTATGGATTTAACTGTAGTTTTGTCAATGTTTGCAATTATAATTGTCCATACCTACTAAATGCACGAATTGAATTCAAGAGTTCTTTATCAAGCAATGATGTAAAAGCTGACATCCATGCAGCCAATCTGAAGAACATTTACCATTATAAGCGCATGTCATGGCATTTTGAACACGTATAAGTACATGTGGAAAATAAGCGCATGTGTGTTCCACTAAATCTAAAAATAAGCGCTTGTGCTTATTATCCAGATTCTACTATATGCAATGTGTGCTTTGGTTCATGTGCTCTGTTTTCCTCTCTTAACCACTGGCTCCGTTGCAGTGTCAAGCGGCACAACATCAGGGAAGAAGAAGAAAAAGCGGGCTGGCAGAGCTGGAGGCAAAGGCAGCGGTGACTTGGCAATGGCCATGCCAGCGGGTGCTTCTCCACCCCCAGGCTTGGATCTATCGATGGTCGATCCAGATGAACCCACATACTGTCTATGCAATCAAGTATCCTACGGTGACATGATCGGCTGTGACAATGTTGCCTGTGCCATCGAGTGGTTCCACTTTGGTTGTGTGGGCCTTAGCCATAAGCCAAAAGGAAAGTGGTACTGTCCACATTGTCGGGGGCACAACGAGCGCACGATGGACCGCGCACTCCTGGAGAGGGCTCGGAAAGAGAGGGGGTGTGCCAGGTAGTTGGAAAATTAAATGATGGGATGGAGATTTGGACTTGGCACAGCAAGCAACCTCCCAAGCAACTGATCCATACCATTTTGCTTTTGACACTGTTAGTTTGACGATAATTAGGGCTCACCAATGATCGGGTGTCTGGCAAGATGGAAGAGGTAACCCACTTGTGTTTGAGCTGTCGGCGACTGTTTGAGCTTGGATTGGACGATGAAAGTTTGGACAAAGTGTGGCTCCAGAGTAGGCTTTTGGCACTCTTACAATGTGGATACTTCTGGAAAGTCATGGTGGTAATTACATATTAATTTGAGTGATATTCAGTTACCTCTTCAAATTCTCTTGCCATTTTGAAAAGATGTCATATCTGCCAAGAAAGTCAGCCATGCTACTTTTCAGGTTCCAAGGCAATGTGGTTCGAAATCAGATTGTGTGGAGCAATGTCATATCGTAGGAACCGTTCTGCTGTTAGAACCTGAAAATGAGCATGCCTTCATTTCTCAGTGGATTTTGCACACCAAATATCAAGAGAATCGGAAGAGGTCAGTGGAAGTTAAAAAAAACAAAAAACAAATTGCAAAGATGTTTGTCAAATCGATATGGAATGACCTATTGACTGGCATTACTGGTGATAACCCCGTTTTGTAGTTGAGATGGTCTTTCCGTTTTGAAGTGCCTACTAGGAATCTTGTTTTATTTGGGGGGGGGGTGGAGGTAGGTCTCATGACGCTCAGTCACC
Organism: Eptatretus burgeri; assembly: GCF_056783735.1. Taxonomy (NCBI): domain Eukaryota; kingdom Metazoa; phylum Chordata; class Myxini; order Myxiniformes; family Myxinidae; genus Eptatretus; species Eptatretus burgeri. Next base: position 58,277,637 of record NC_140970.1, on the reverse strand, counting down.
GAAAGTGGCGACTTTCGTCATCCTAGAGTTGTGGTGCTGTTCACTCGCGGTCTGTTTACTTCAGCCAGTTGACCTGCTCTGTGTGGTTGCACTTGATACGATTGGGTACCTGGTCAAACGACAGCATTGGTACGATCCGATTGAAGGCGGTGTTTCATGCACATTATTTGCGAAATACCACAACTCGCTGCATATGAGGTGTCAAGACCTTGCATCTTCACACGCTGATCGTAAATTGGCCTGGTTCTTGATGAGTGCCAAAGAAACTTCGGCACTTGGAGAGGAAGAAACAACAAAAAGTGAGAATCGTACGCATCGTTCCAAAGCTCAAAAGCTTTGCAGATAAATGTCTTGACGCACTTGTACGGCTTGGAATGTTCCTCGTTTTGGCCCGGATTGATCGGCAGATGAATTGATGAAGAACTGACAGCGTCGCAGATGGAGCATCGTCCTCGGTCCTTCACAAAGATGCTTTACTCGTCGTGATGTGTCGGAAGCGTTCAAATCTATCGGTTTAAAGCTTGTTTGAGTTTCTCTGACACTTTATAATGACCCGCTCATTTTTCACGAACAATTTTTCTCGGAGCGGAACAGTTTCTATCCCTGGGATCTACAGCAGTCATACTTCTCATTACGTATGTAAAAGGGTGTTTTTTTTTTTGTTTTTTTTTGACAACCCACCACTTCATCTCTATCCCTTTCTTTTTCCAATTTCCTCTCCTTCCCCGTGTATGTCGTCACATGATGATGGCCTCTACCTAGTTCTCATTCTACTGTTTTCAGAATGTCAAAAACACTACTTTTAACCACTGTACTCGAACAAAAGGTCTTTTCTGCCTATTCCTCAATTTGATTAAGTCAATTCCAAAGCTTTTCTGTTTCTTCTTCTTCATCATCAATCTATCGATCTGCAACGAAGGAACTTCATCGGTTGAAAATTATTTAAAGATGCAGTGAAAGCATTGCAATTTGAAAAACCAATATAAAAACCAACCCCACTTGTTTGAGATGAATGAGTGGATACATCCGTATACTGTAGGTTTGAGTGGAACATCGAGAAAAAAAAAAATGAAAATGAATTTCCCTAAATGCAGGAAAAACGAAGATTTCACTCATGCTCGATGTTAAAATCTTGTCCTGCTTTTGTTTGACTGGTTATACACATTCTAATGGTGGTGATCCCACTAAATCCATTATAAAAACTAAACCAGCTCTCGTCAAAACCGTGTACATGTGAAATTGCAACAGTTGTCTGCCAAGCTTGGTTCTTGTACATTTTTGTATCATGAAACCGTTTATTATTTTTGCCTTCATGCGTGTTGCTGTACATATGTGCAACCCCTTTGTTGCTTTGGTATCACCTTTTGTGTTATAGTTTATAGCATTTTATATCCAAGTATTTAAATGTTTTTTTAAAGGCTGTATCATATATCTTTTCTAACAGTTTTGGAATATTAGCTTTTTGAAAATTATGGAAGTGTGATGTTGACTATTTCAACTTTGTAAATTCAAAGTTTATGGAAGTCTTTAAATAGTATTAAAGTGTATAAATGCATTTGCTTTTCATTTCTTCTTCATTTGCATAAAAATGCACAGTGTGATACCACATGCATTGTGTCGATTCGATCTTTTCCTCGGCGATTCGCTCGGACTACCTGCAGTGGCTTACTTGTGTTGTCGATATATTTTGATCAAAAAGGATTGCAGGTTTAAAACTCATCATGCCTCGGTTCCTTTTGTGAGAGTAGTAAATTATCAAACCCACATCACAAATATTAAACCAGCTAACCGGTCGCCATGAATACGCCTGACAAATGACAGGTAAGGAACCACGTATTTATTACATTATACATGTGTATGGGAAGGTGATGATGGGAGGTTGTTGTTTTTTTGTTGTTATTGGGTATTCAAGGGGGAAAAAAAAGGTGATATCCAGGAAGGAGGGAGATGCCAAAATGATTTTGTATATGTAAAATAGATGACTGCAATTCAGGATCAGCTTTAAAAATAAAAAAAATTTGAGCTGTTTTGCTTATATAATAAAAGGTAATTCACAACAAATTTTTACACTATTTTGCCTGAAGAACATACTCTACCACAGATCTATGACTCCCACAATGCACTGCAATATAATCAAGAAAGGATTCCTGCATTCTGATGAAATAGATTTGAAAAAAAAAAACCAAAACAAAAGAAATGAAGTGCTTGGAACCTGCTTAGGTTTTATGGTCAACTTTTAACATTTATATGACCAGTCTTTTATTTTTGCCATGTTCAACTGCCTATTTCAAGTTATAAATGGTACACCACACTCATCTTATATACTAAATGTTAAACTGTCACAAACGGAATACTAACAGGAGAATTTACACGAGGTGAATATGGTTTGAGCCAAAAGAGCTGAGACTCCATTAATTTATTTATTCTTTCTCCAGTCTAGCCTTGTTCCCCCGGAGTGCCGGTGCTGAAGGTCTGACGTCCTTTTGTGAGAAGGGTGTGCCACGCGGTAAGGAAGCGTGTGCTCTGGCTGCAGGTTTGCTCCAATACACAGACCTCTTCAGCCACTCCCTCTGTCACTTGCAACAACTTGGCGAGATGCTCCGCTGCCTGCCGTGGAGGATAATCACAAAGCAGTTTAAGGAGACCGCTCAAACTGGACTTTACACCAGCGGCATGGAAGACTTCACCTTATGAGCACAGTTTAGCACCACTAAAATATATGCAGACTTGTTCGGGGGATGGCTGGAGTTCTACAAAAGTAGAGCAACATGCCAAATCGAAAATATTATACCAGTTGTGAGGGAAAAGGAAAGCATTCGGCATTCAAGAGTGATGGTGCATGCCTGTCAAGTGGATGAAGTTGTGAGGATGACGATCTATCAATTGTCAGTCACCATAGGAGTAAAGCGTGTCCGAGTGTAGGCGGCAGAAAACGAGAATGGAAAAAACAAAAGGCAAGGAGCATGTTTGATTTGACAGGTCTGGAAGGACAGAGACCGAGTCACGAAGCTTTGTGTAATTATTGGGGGGGGGGTCTAGAGTTGTGGAGTTCTCTCAGGGGACCAGGTGTCCAACAATACATTACATAATAATAAAGAGGGCCCTATGCAGCACATTACTGTTAAAATAGGGAGCTTGCCAGCATATGGCAGTCACAAGTAAAATGGTCTACTATCCCATATTTGAATTGGCCGACCAACATGGTATCCATCATCCAAGGGCTCAAAGCAAGTGCATGCAATGACTTTTCGACAAGGTGGTGTTACAACAGCAATGACAAACATCCTGAAAAGCCAGTTATTCCTGCAGGCTTGTTTAGTGTACTTTGCATGTTCCAGCTGGGGTTTACATATGATCCCAGTGAGCGGAGACCCAAGAAACCTCAGACGTGGCGGTGGAACCAACGGCAAGAATTGCACAACTTGCTGTTCAAAATGTACCTTGTCAAGTTGAAAAGATAATTCTTCTGCAATCTCTTCCTCATCATTGATCTCTTCCAACCTTCCATTCCTTTCAACCGAGACTGACATGAGCTCAGCCATTCTCGTCACCTTTCCCTAGAAGAGAACAATCATTTTGTATCATGATTACATCAGCAAGCAAGTAAAGATTAATTTAACATCACAAGAATAAAAAGTTATTCAAATGAACACAAACTTAAATGGGAACACAAGCAATTATTTTTCTTTCTGAAAAACAGTGAGAATCATTAATCACAGTCTAATTTGAAAGGGGAAAAAAATGAATTTTTTTTGCCAATCACAGTGTCGAAAAAAAATTCCCCAGCATCGATTTTCAATTTCGTCAGTGACGTCACACCTTGAAACCATATTGATCCGAACAATGGCTTTACATAGAGAAATAGTACATGTCACGCTCAGATTCAGATACTGATTCCACCATCATTAGCGACTGAAGGTTCTCAGAATGTTTGGATCTGATCAGTGGGATTTTGAAGAAACTTGGAGAAAAAATTCATCCTCGTCGAAAGATTAATTGACGAATCCTTAATCTCATAATATGTTCGTTGACCGGTGTTACCTGAATGATCATTGAAATCAGCTTATTGGACACAGCGACAGCATGGTAACCATCAAAGCAAACAGACCAATAGTAGAGTAGGTGTAACCACCCACTATTATCTCACCATTATCCGGTCTACGAACCTCAGAGAGTGCTACAATACCGATGTTCAAACGCTTGAGCTCAGATGATAACAGAGACAGGTGATCATCCTCTCTTCGGGATAGGACATTCCAAGCACCCACCCGAAGGGACCGCATCAGGTTAACCCAAGGAGACCGCCATCTGGTGGACGACACCTGAGCACCACCCTGACACACACTACCGCAATCTGACCCAGGAAGTTGACCCCGTACTTTTCCTCCCATTATCAAGAAGTGGGGGTCCCAAAGGTTTTGCCCCAATCCCGTCATCCGGTGAGCTGTGCATGTCGAGATATATGTATGTGTGTATCGGTTCATGTTAATACTTTGTTTTTAAAAACTTTTCATAGATGCATAGTTTACATTTATACCTCTTGTGTTTTCATTATATTCATTTATCAGGTTCTGTGATGGGGGTAACGGGACTTTGTAAACACGCTGTAAATTATTGGCTCAGAGGCATTATAAAAGTGTTACCTTAGAAGTGGAATGCGATGTTATTCGTCGAATGGATGAGGGTGAATGTGCCTTTGATGTTTCTGGGAGGGTTTTTTCGGGAAATTTTTTTTTGCCTAAAACACTCCCTGGCACTCACTAACGAACCTCTGAGAGTTTCAGGAAGATCCGTTCAGCCATCTCTGAGAAAAATGTCAACACACACACACGGTTGTTATAGTATATATTATACACACATTCATCAGAGTACACAAGACAGTTTGACAGGATGGTGCCGAGGTGGCGCACATTCATCGAGCCGTGTCGTCTGGGTTCAATCCTCGACCCGATTGCAAAGCTGTTACGTCACAGCGTGCACCGTCCCTCGGACAAACATTGAGCCGGGTGTACATACTGTCTGCCGGCATTAGTTGGTGCACGTTAAAGATCCCACGGAGTCCATTGTGACAAGAAGGCGAGTTATCCCCGGCACCCTGAACCAGTTACAAATTATTGTGAACAGCCAGCTGTCGTCGAACGTCAAGCCTGGCCCGCCAGTTCCTGAAAGACTAGGGCCAAAATTGCAACACCACAAGGTGGGAATCATTAAAGGAATATTTTCTATCAAATGGTACTTCCACAGCTACAGGCCTGTGCACAATAAAGGAACAACTCTCTCCCTCTCTACCGAGTACAGCCTGTGGCTACTGGTTGCATCATTGGTTGGGACACGGCAATGCCGCTGATGCAATGTCCCCCTTACCAGTACACTGGTACTCATTTTGCCAACCTCGGAAGGATGACAGGCTGAGTCAACCTCCTGGTGTATTTTAATTCAGTGGCCAACGGGGCTTGAACTCAGGACCCGAGTATCCCAAGCCACCACCCGAACCACTAAGCCAACACCAAGCTGATGGAACAACTACTGAAGTGAAAACATTTTCATGAGCACAGTGATGACAAAATGAATGTTGTGCTTGCTTCTCGGCCTAACCGCAGCTTGTGAGCAAATGTAAAATAGTTATCAGATATTCAACTAAAAATAAAATCACGAATTCGCTGCAAATCAAAAAGTCGTCGTCAAAAACTCAGATCACCACAAAGACAAGCAAGGTTTGCTGGGCCCAACAACGTTTATTTGCCAACAACAGCATTGAAGATGGGGCGTGGCTGGGTCTTCCAGCATGACAACCACCCGAAACACACAGCCAGGGCAACTAAGGAGTGGCTCCGTAAGAAGCATCTCAAGGTCCTGGAGTGGCCTAGCCAGTCTCCAAACCTGAACCCAATAGAAAATCTTTGGAGGGAGCTGAAAGTCTGTGTTGCCCAGCGACAGCCCCGAAACCTGAAGGATCTGGAGAAGATCTGTCTGGAGGAGTGGGCCAAAATCCCTGCTGCAGTCTGTGCAAACCTGGTTAAGAACTATAGGAAACATCTGATCTCTGTAATTGCAAACAAAGGTTTCTGTACCAAATATTAAGTTCTGTTTTTCTGATGTATCAAATACTTATTTCATGCAATAAAATGCAAATTAATTATTTAAAAAATCATACAATGTGATTTTCAGGATTTTTGTTTTCGATTCCGTCTTTCACAGTTGAAGTGTACCTATGATAAAAAAAATTCCAGACCTCTACGTGCTTTGTAAGTGGGAAAACCTGCAAAATCGGCTGTGTATCAAATACTTGTTCTCCCCACTGTACATGGCAAGTTTCACGAAGATCCGATGAAAACTCTGGGTTGTGAAACAAAAAATGTCAAAACATAGGAATGACGTCATAAAAATTGATATGACATCATAGTGATGCATCATATGTGCGGTAATTCATCTCTGCTAATGCCCTGTTCGATTCCCACAAACAGAATTCAAAAAGTTTGCCTAGTTTCGGAAATAATTTTTTAGGCGATTTCCATTTGCGGAGATATTTTGACGTCATAACTTTTTTTCTAGGAGGAATTTTCAAAATCGGAGATCGTTACTGTCTGCGCAGGGTATTTTTAAATATATATATATATATGCCAAGTTTCAGGAAGTTTCCATGAAAACTGTAGGCTGTGAAACAAACAGGCTCAAATGAGCTAAGATCCTTGTCCTCTTCATGATGACGTCATAAAAACGAACATGATGTCATTGTGATGCATCAGGTTTGCGATAAATTATCTGTGCTAATGCCCGGCCTGATTCCCGCAAACAAAACTCAAACTGCTTGCCTAGTTTTTGAGATAATGGAATAGGCGACTTCCATTAGCGGAGATATTTTGACGTCATAACTTTTTTTTCTTGGAGGAATTTTCAAAATCTGAGATGGTTACTGTCTGCGCAGGATATTTTTACACATATATGCCAAGTTTCAGGAAGTTTCGATGAAAGCTGTAGGCTGTGAAACAAAAAAGTCCACAAGAAGAAGATGAAGAACAACAACGTGAGTAAGACTTCGAGATCCTCCACGAGGATCTAAAAATCACTCAGAGTGACAACTTGGTGAAACGGAATGGCACTCGGTGGAGCACAGCAGCACTACACCAGACTTGAACAGTTTACATTTTGCATCCCACCGGTTGGTCGGATTGTTCTCGTCACCTGACCCACTCATCCACCTGGTTTTGTCCTCCAACTCATGCACAACTTTGAGATGTCATGTAATACATCGTCTTTGGTCCGTTCTCTCAAATGGTGAAAAATTGGGTGGTCGCTGGAGTACCCTTATTGTTGGGGTGTGTGTGTGTGTGTGTGTGTGTGTGTGTGTGTGTGTGTGTGTGTGTGTGTGTGTGTGTGTGTGTGTGTGTGTGTGTGTGTGTGTGTGTGTGTGTGTGTGTCTGCAACGTGAGGCTCCACAGCACAAACCAGCAAACCAATTTCGATGAAACTTGGCGATCAGGTGCCATATGGGCTGGGAGTGTGCGCGTTTGAGTTTCGTTGCGAAGCAACCACCCTTTGCTATGCAGCGGCCGAAAAACCGCGTACGGTATTTTCAATACTTGTCCTACAGTTTTGAATGTGGAGAAACGAGACTTCGGAATTAAACACTTCGAGATATTTCGAAAATTTTACTCGAGCAGATTTTTGATTTAGGTTTTATTTTTCAAATGGTAGTCCTTCAAAAATAGGGTGTCTGTTCACCGTCATTTTTTTTGTTTGTTTGTTTGTTTGTTTGTATGTAATGGACAGCTCTGGAGGCCAGAGGAGTCAACCGATTTTGATGAAACTTGACAGGTAGGTTCATACCGGGATCTAGTTCTATGCTTTTGAGCACCGTTGCTATGGACACCACCGTTGCCTAGCAACGGGACTTTGAAATTTTAGAAAAATCCTAAAAAAATTATTTTTTCGAAAATCAAAAATGGGCTTCCAGGCTTTTATGCGCACTATAATCAACCTCTTTGTCAAAAAATTTCAGCCCGATCCGTCAAAAACTGTATGACTAGTATGCAATTATGTCGCGACCACCCATGTCGCCTACCGGCTTGTCACTTTCTTTCATTAATTAATCAATTGATTCATTAAATAATTAATTATTTAATAAAAACATTCTCGAATCCGGAATCCACCAGAATTAAGCGTTGCCGTCCTTGGCGAGTCACCTACAAACACAAACATTTCTCAAAACGATTGTTTGAAAACTGTGGCCAAAGATCGTGTGACGGACAGACAGACAAACAAAGGGCTACGGATCGACGTACTTGGTGAAAATCGTCATGATAATAAGGCCTGTAGCGATACACATCCAAACATAGGCCTAAAACAAAAACAAATACTCGTTTAAACCCCGACAAAAACGGAGGAACCAAAGAAAGAAAAAAAAAGTACGTGCAGCAACGTCCAAGTTAATGAAAACTCACAGTTCGAGCGAGTTAAGGAGTTCGAGGCGTTTTATTCGCTTCGACTGGAGTCGCACGAAACACTCACATTATGTGGAGCGGCGCACGCATGCCGGGCGGGTAGGCGTCTGGAAGGTAATGTGGAGCGGCGCACGCACGCCGGGCGGGTAGGCGTCTGGAGGGCAATGTGGAGCGGCGCACGCATGCCGGGCGAGTAGGCGTCTGGAAGGTAATGTGGAGCGGCGCACGCATGCCGGGCGAGTAGGCGTCTGGAAGGTAATGTGGAGCGGCGCACGCATGCCGGGCGGGTAGGCGTCTGGAGGGCAATGTGGAGCGGCGCACGCACGCCGGGCGGGTAGGCGTCTGGAAGGTAATGTGGAGCGGCGCACGCACGCCGGGCGGGTAGGCGTCTGGAGGGCAATGTGGAGCGGCGCACGCATGCCGGGCGAGTAGGCGTCTGGAGGGCAATGTGGAGCGGCGCACGCATGCCGGGCGGGTAGGCGTCTGAAGGTAATGTGGAGCGGCGCACGCATGCCGGGCGGGTAGGCGTTTGGAGGGTAATGTGGAGCGGCGCACGCATGCCGGGCGGGTAGGCGTCTGGAAGGCCCTTTGACGTCATCACTCAAATTGGGATATTGTTTGTGCGAGAAATATATATTTATTGATCTGTAAATCCATTCGAACGGGACACAAAAAGCTACAGAGAGAAATAATTTCGATCTTACATGTTCACATACATTTGTTGTTGTTGTTGTTGTTTTTTAAATCGTTTTATTTATTTAATTCTAAAGGTGATGTTGGTCCGGCCTGAAAGTCAGCGAAACGTTTCGTAGTAAATGCTTTGACGTGAAGCATTGTATATATCTATATTTTTTGTGGTGAAATAAGGATTTATTGGAGACGGCGTCATGGCCTCACGACTCTTCAGAAGCTCGGCGTTGGGTAAGTACCGCAAGAACCGAAGGTGTTTCCTCGCACATCACTTGTAACACCGTTTGTTTTATAACAATATATACCGTTTTTTAACTCGTGAAGTGATATTTACTTTCATAAGGTTTTTTTTTACACAATAAACTTACACTTTAAACTCGTTTAATACGCTTTTATCGTCTTGTTACTTGTAGTTTAGCGTTGACTTGTTTCTCAAGTGTTGGGTTCGAATCCCGACATCCTTGTGGGTCATGGTACATGTACATTATGTATTATTACCTTCAGTAGTTTTGTAGGAACTTCAGTCTCGCTGCATACGTCAACTCATAACAATGACGTTTCTTTCGTGGCAGTGACGTCATTGTTATAGATTTTTGTGTAAACTTCCTCACTGAACGCTCTGTAAAGCAATTCGGGGTGAAGAGGGGTACTTCGAGTGACCACTGGACTCCATGGCCTCAATTCCTTTACTACTATTTAACTTTGCTACTACTTTTTTTTTCCTTTGCTCCAAGTCTTTCACGAACTGGCTGGTCAGGCCTGAGGTTCGACTGAAAGTGGCAGGAATTTGGCATTTTTATCACCCTGTCTGCAAAGCATCAACATGATGGCTTGTTTGTCTGCTCTGGAATCATGAGATGAGATGGTTCAACGGTAAGTGTGTTTTACCTCCGCACCATCCTGTCAGGCTACAACTTCCTTTTACTCAGTGAGGATAAACTGCTGTTGTTTATGTATTTGAATTTGGTTGACCATCCTGCATCTGTGCATGGAAGTGAGGTACACTGTGTGATGTGTTGGTATGCTGTCCTTCAAAAAGGGCTGTCCAAGCTGCCCATGCATCAGGCTGTTTGCTTGTTTGTGTTGCAAATGACAACCAGCATTCTGGTTTATCAGTTTCAATCCAACATTTAACACTTGTGTTGGTCGTGCTGTCCAATTCATTTTGCAGTTTGTTCGAGTGTACCTTTGGTGACTGCAGTGAGACTCGGAGAGCTATTTTTACCGGGCACCATAGCGAGCAGATTGTATAGTACAAGCAGCCCACCTGTGCCAAGAATCACAACGCATTACTCCATCCATCCACGTGAAAAGGATCCCCGATGGGAGGGTGAGATCTCTGATGCATTTCTTTGTGCCATTCACGACTTTGGAAGTTAATGTAGCTCATTCAGTTTTGAAACTTCTAAATCAACCAGAGAGTTGGTGTCAAAGCCACCCAATGCTCACCTGTTTATGCGTTTATCGTTTTTAAAAGACTAGTCTAATAATATTTTTTATAAAGCATTGCAGTGAAGTCTGATCCAAATAATTTTAAAACAATATATGTATTTGTATATTGTAATCAATAAAAACATTAGAAAGAAATAACTTGCACCAAAAACTTTAACATTTTCACGCTGACGTTCACGCCAGGGGTATCGCTATAGCTCTCTGTTCTTTGAACAGGCGAGCTAAAAATGAATCCAATCCTTTTTATTTAATGTGATTTTTGTCACGATTCCAAACTCTTCAAGGTGTGAACATGGAACGCTTTTCGGACAATGTGGATGTTTTGGTGGTCGGGGGAGGTCCGGCAGGACTGACGACTGCAATCCGCCTCAAACAGCTTGCAAAACAAGGTGGTCAGGAACTGCGTGTTTGTTTGGTGGAGAAGGCTTCCCATCTTGGAGCCCACATTCTCTCCGGTGCCTGCATCGAACCCTCGGCCCTCAATGAACTTTTCCCAGATTGGAAGGAAAGGAAGGTGAGCATTTTGGAAGCACAAGTTCTGTTTTGGAAGCTCGAGACTCTCCTAGCTTTACAAATATATGAAGCTTTGTGGTTTCTTCGTTCAATATGTCCAAAATTGTTTACCTGATAGTGGAACAATATTTGTTCATTGTCACATTGTTGTTGTTTTTTTGAAATCCATTGTTTTTCTTTGTTGCTCGCTTTATAAGCCTCGATTTATGATTACTGGTCCAAGTATAAATCTGTCATTCTTGTGCATTGCAGGTAGGTCTTTACATGAATTGTTATGCCATCCTTTAGATGAGCCATTAAGCCAGCTTTCCTAACTACTAGCACTTGCTTGTTGATGTTGAAGATCCCATGGTATCTTTTCTTTAAAGGGTTGGTGTTTTTATAATGGTATTCTTGCCAAATTCTATATCCGTTTGGTATCTGGGGAGTCAAAGAAATGTAAAATTGTCATGGATAGCACTGCCATCAATATAGAAATAACCAAGATGAGTTATGAGGTGAGGGAAGCGTAGGATAAAGACGCCGCACCGTAATCACCGCCGTGAGAGGTGTGGCAATACGAGATGAGGGAAGCATGTGATTCGCCGCACCTCCCAGATGAACTGTTATTTTCTGATGCAGATGGACACTATAATGATGCTGGGAAAAGCGGTCACACCAAATTGGTCATTCCCGTGACCAATTGATTAGTGAATATTGCTGACGTGGATGCAGTCAAACAACATCGATTTATTATAGTAGATTATTGGTCCAGGAGGTCATTTTGTCCATCAAAACATCGTTTTATACATAGATATTCAATGTTGGCATTGCAGATGATCAAGTCACACCAATGAGGTTGCCCGACCGGGTAACCAAGTCGTTAGTTTGGTTGCCCGATGCCAAATTTTGGTTGCCGTTTGAGCCTTGAATATGCCTCAATTTTTATAACTTTATTTATATATATATATTTTTTTTTTAATGAGCAATCCGTGACCTCCCAATCGAGCCTGTTGTGGGGCCATCTCTATTCATATATATAAAGGCATTTCTTTCATGAAAACAGTTTGAGAAAAAGAAGATGATATGGCCAAGATAGTGTTGTTTTGGTCATTTCCCTTATAGTACAGTAGATTAAGGAAAAATTGTTCAGATTGTGAAAAAAGTGTGATAATTGGCACACATGTCCATTTTTATATGTTCTTTCATATAAGAGCAGGACACACCTGATCAGAATACATTTATGGCCGCCATCTTGAATTTCCAAGTGGCCGCCACCGAAAATAATATTTTATGATATCTCGGTCACCAAGAGACCAAGCAAAATGAATATAGAGTCTAATCCAATGTTTTCACACATAAGGAATCCAATAATCACACTTGTAATGCTCCATTTTCAGTCTTTCTGCTTTAAAATGACATATACACTTTCCCAAGCTCTGCCAGTTCTGTGGAATTGGCGTAGAATTTGTGACAATAATGCGGCTCCCCGTTCCCCTCCTCTTTCTCGTTGAACTCTTCAAACTGTTGTCAATATACCGATCCCATATAACATCCAGACGTTTTGTGTTTTGCAGATTTCTCAGCACATAAAGCAAGAACACATTTTCAGCATAGTCTCCGAATGTTGAGCAGGACTTAGGAAGCAGCATATTGACTTTAACAGATCCATCGAGAATCTTGGCATCTACCTCTGGTGTACCACACTCAGAAGCCGTACTAGTAGCCAGCTTGTCAAAACATCCAATAAGGTCTGATTTGGTACACTGCCTCAGTTCTCCCATGTCTGATAGAGAAGGTGGTGATCCCTGGTTTTCATGACTGAAGAATTCATCCATGTCCGCTTCTTGGGACTGACAAGATAGGTACATTCTGCCAAACAACTCACAGTTTCTTTTTAGAGTCGTAATTTGGTGTGATGTTCTGGAGTGTTTTGAGGGTGAAGTCTTGTGGAAGGGAGTCATGTTGTTCTTTGTTATGATGTCTGAAATTGGTTTTACTCGCTGCTCCAAGTGTTCAGCAGCATATGTGTCATATTTTGACTGCCAATTTGCTTCCACATTCCTCAGCCTAAAGATTGCATCTTCTGTCATCACCTCCTTTGTGTCCAGCACGATCAGATCATTTGTATCTTCTGTGAAGGGATTACCGAATTCTTCAAATGTTGCAACCACAGCTTTGACGTGTTGGGCAAATTCCAACTGAGTGGATTGTCCCTGATCATGGTGCTCTGTAGATTTTGTGGGAGTAATTCCAAATGAATTCTCAAACTCGTTGATGATTCGAGCCACTTCAGGACCAGCTGTAATCCACTTGATCAAAGCAGAAGGATTATCAGTGATTCCAATCACACCACCATCTCCTTTTGATGTGATAATTCATCTATTCATGGGCTTGATCCATAGCCATAGTAGAGAACGTGTGAGGTGATCTCTGCACCACAAAGTTACCCTTCTCAAATTGCTCATAAACTGATGGCACTTGCTGACGAAGCTGTACCATGTCCTTGATATGGATAGGGAGCCATCTTGCATAATTTGTATGATCCAAAGAAAACATCCATGGAACAATTTGTCCAAGGCACTGAACGTACAACTCAAAGTTTGCTTCACGCAGAGAATGCACAAATTGCAAGAGTAGAAGTTCAAGATGCATAACCAAAGCCCAGTATTGGAATTGAGGAACCTTACTGCAATTGACTTGATGCCAAGTTTCAAAATCCATTGTGTCATCATCTGGCCCAAGTGATTTGGCTGTGATGTACGCAGATTTCCGAAGCAGGTGCAAAGCTGCTGCCGTTACTGGGTGTACATAGCGAGACCTGGTGACATGCGAACCCTTAAATATATCATCAGCTCAACCAGAGGTTGTGACTTCAGACTGCACAAAAACTGCTGTCCATCCGCTACCACTGAGGAAATCTCCGAGTAATTTCAACACATTCATCTCTATATGGAGACCTCCCATTCCCACCACAAATTTATCCTAGCCAAAATGGTCTGGCCATGCCCACTGGATTTGTTTCGCAATGGAATATAATGGCTGATCCATGGTTATCACAGGTATTTGATCAGGGTGCAAATGCTGAATCGTTCTCACCACGAGACGCATAGCATGTGCTATCATAGCTGGCGTATGTGCCGGTTCTGTGAACAAAGGCATCAACGCAATGGGTGACACTGGTCTGATCTTAGATGATTGCCTATTGGCATGGTAAGCTGCCCATGAGACAAAGTCTTTGGTGTGAAGTTCTGTCTTGTTTGATACAAGTTCTTACATTGCACTCAACCAGCCGTCTTTCTCTCTGGATGTGGACATGATGCTTGATTCAGCTTTTACTTGACCTGCAACAACTGGTGCATACAAGTCAGTTTGTGACAGACCTGCTGGTGCTACTTCTGAATATTCTACCAGCAAGAGAGACGCTTTTTTTCTTGGCAACATCTGTGGTGATGAGTACTGGATCTATATTAATTCCTGGTTTGTCTTGTGTCGGAAACTGGATGATAGAAATGGCTGTCCCATGAAAGGAGCCCATCGCATTCCGCGATGTTGGATTGTGGTCAATATTATCAACAACCCCAACAGTGAATACATCACTCTTAAATCTTGAAGGACAAATGCAGCCATCTCAGTCGAACTGAGCACAGACACTGTTTGTAAGGCTTGTTGTTATTTCTTGTGTTCTTTCACATGATATACACATACCACGACTGGATATAGTTTATCAATAAGCCCTCTCTGTCTTGTTTTAGCATGAAGCTTTAGACCCGTATATATATATATATATATATATATATATATATATATATATATATATATATATATATATATATATATATATATATATATATATATATATATATATATATATATATATATATATATATATATATATATATATATATATGACAAGTGGTGTCTCTCTTGTTTTGACATGCCGAGATTGAGATCCAGATGAATCTCTACAGGTTTTCTTTGTGTTGAACACTATTAGCTCAGACAGAGATAAGGCTGTTTTTGTTGAGGCATCTGATGCTTGCTTTTGATGTTGGATACTTGGTCCTCTCAGGGTCATTCTGACAAGAATGCTCATCTTCACTCTTTCACGAATCACTGCTCATCTTCACTCTTTCATTCCTCTTTTTTCCCGCCTTTGGAATAAACTTCCTCACTCTATTCTTTCCCATTCTTCCCTCCAGGCTTTCAAAACAGCTGTTCACCACCACCTCTTATCTTCCCCCATCCAAATCCTCGATATTTTCTACCCCCGATAATCCACCCATGCCCACTTCCTTCAATTCTCCTGCTTTCCTTCCTGAAAGTCCCTGTAATGTCCATCTTCTCCTCGCCATGTTCCCCGTCCCATCCCCATCCCTCTCCCTTCCACAGTTCACCTGTGTCTGTTCCCCAATGTTTTGTCCCTTCCACTCCCACCCCTCTTGTCTCATGCCTCCTTGCTGTGAGTTGTGTGTTAGCTCTCATACGAGCCTCGACCAAGGTATACAAAAAAAAAAAAAGAGCTTGGACACTTTCTGGGACAACATCATTTTCACATCCAGGTTTCATGGATCCATCAAAAGCATATTCTTTAGCGAAAATGTCCTTCCTCAATATTTGTGCTGCACGAACTAAGTGGATTGCATCATCATCATCATCATTGTTGGAGCAAGCTATTTTAATCACTTTTCCATTGTCGGAATTAAACATGAGGACCACATCTCTTCCTTGAGTTTGAGCTCTCATATCTGGGATTAAGCACAACAGTCTCTCCTTCAATCGTGTTGTATTGACATTTCCAGAAAAGTCTGGATCTTCTTCTCTTGATCTGGACTCGTAAAGTCGCCCCATATCTGATAATCTGAAGACTGGCAACGTTTCATCTTGGCGGAATTCTTCTATGTACGAAACTAGCTCACCAAGTATTAGACTATCGACCTTAGTGCTTTGGGTGTCTCTGACATGCTGAGCATTATGTTTTCGCACACGGTTGGTGACTGAAGTCAGACATGATAAATGATACCTAGCATCTAAGGCATGCATGTCACCTTCGGAGAGCTTTCCCAACAGTTTCCTATCTTGTAACACATGTGCATATCGACGAACTCAAATATCAATTTTGTCAGTCCTTGCATCATGGAGATACTCATTTGTGTCATTTTCTTCACAAAAGAAACAATTAGATGTCCTTGCCATTGAACCCACGCTGCGTCGCCTGGTCTTAACAGGACTTGTCTCATATTCCAGGTGTTCTTTTGACTTCTTTTTCTGAACACATTGGAGCTTTTGTTTGTCAAACCTGTTTCTGCAGCTTTTGTGCCATACTGCCTGGTTTGTTCTGAGCGTGGCTTCAATGCCATCTCCACTGTCCCACTTCACAATGTCAATATCCTCTGGTAAGGCATCAATTTGATGAAACTCCAAAATATTCTCAGCAAATAGTTTGTCACCACATTCTTTATCACTTCCTCTATATTTAGCTATGCTGGGATTAACAATCTTTTCTTCGGTGTCCTGTTGGCAAATTGCACACAATTTCCAGTCAACCAAGGCTGTTTTCTCTGGGCATTGTCTTTTAGAAGATGCACCTTCACCAGCATCGATTATCTTGCATGTTTTGGACATCGTTATAGCATGTCAGTGCAATGGTATCACCATATCAAATGTCCTGAAAAAAGGGGGAAAAAATGTTAGTCCACCACCATTACAATTTACAACATATATTTCTGCTTATATGCATATATCTCATTATTTTCAGACAGCAACTGATTTTTAGTGCATCAATTGCAATACAGATCATATTCATGCATGCAAAGAGTGATAGAGATTGACCCACGCACAGGGACATCTGGAACGCATGGATCGACTGACAGCTGGTACGACCGCGGACCATAGTTTCAGAGCGAATGACAGACAGACTCTTAGAATTACAACACCTTTCAAAACATTATATTGAAAATTAAATTCGATAAAGCCATTTCTACACGCTCATAGCATTTGGATATCGAACATCGAGCAAACACTTTTAAGTATTTAGTTGTTTATGAAAGGGTCTCATTTTGATTTTAAAGTAGAAAGACTGAAAATGGAGCATTACAAGTGTGTTTATTGGATTCCTTGTGTGTGAAAGCATTGGATTAGACTCTTTATTCAAGTGCTTAGGCCTCTTGGTGACCGAGATATCGTAAAAATAGTTTCGGTGGCAGCCATTTTTAAATTCAAGATGGCGGTCGTAATTGTCGTCTGATCATGTGTGTCCTGCTCTTATATGAAAGGACATATAAAAGTAGTCATGTGTACCAGTTTTCACACTTTTTTCACATTTTGAACGATTCTGGTGAAATGTTGACTTAACCTACTGTACTATTATGGCCAAGATGGTGGCCATTTTTGCATACTTAACTATATGGCTTTTGAAGAATGTGAAAATGTTTTTTTTTTTTAAATGTACCATTTCCTTTCAAGTTGAAAATATATAGTTTAATGAAAGTCGGTTTGAGTCCCAAACTTGCAGAAAAGGTCTTTAAAAAAGATGTGGTTTGACGATAAAAGAATCGATGAGAATAATACGCTGAAGATAACCATTGTGTCCCTGGCAATTTCACAGGCCCCGTTACATACGCCCATCACTCAGGATAAGTTTGCAATACTCACCAAGAAATATCGCATCCCTATTCCCATACTTCCTGGTAAGATCCTGCCCTTGAGTTTTTGACAAATTTGTGCAATTGCACCATTGTTGACTTGATATTTGACACAAGTACTTGAAATGGTGATGCAGTTGTATAATTTAACTATCGTTAAATTTGTATTTTCATTGGTGAGCATTTTGATCATAGTTAAATGGTGTAAAATAAATGGCTCATAATAATAATAATGAATTATTTTCGTTGTCACACCTACCCTGAGCAGGCCTGCCAATGAACAACCATGGCAATTACATTGTGCGCCTTGGGAACTTTGTTCGCTGGCTTGGAGAGCAGGCCGAAGATATTGGAGTGGAAATCTACCCTGGCTATGCAGCGAGCGAGGTCCTACTCTCCTCATCTTAATATTACTGTATTTATTTTGATTTAGAAAATATTCAATGCAGAAATCTCAGCTCATGGAAGAGCTAAATGAAAGAGGGTGGTGTGTGTGTGTGTGTGTGTGTGTGTGTGTGTGTGTGTGTGTGTGTGTGTGTGTGTGTGTGTGTGTGTGTGTGTGTGTGTGTGTGTGTGTGTTTTATCGCCATATGCGGGTTTCACAAGGTGGAATGGGGTCCTCGCAGATCTCGAAGTATCCACCTCTGTTTAGGTGAGGGATCGAAATTCATTGAAGTTTTCTTGTTTTCAAAATTTTGTTGTGAGGACTCTCTTCAGGATTGTCACTGAACCCCAGACAAGCCTCCAACTGAAGTTCATGTGAAGTAATATTCCCAGGGATAGTTTGTCGGATCTTTGTGAGGTTCTTCTTTATCATTCCCGTTGCTCCAATTATCAGCTTGCTTCAGCTTCCAAGGTCTTTTCATTTCTGAGATCCTGTTAGTTGGTCATTTTCTTGATTTCTGTGTTTTGGCCAAGATTGCTGGGTAGTGACTTTTTATTTATTTGTTTATTTATTTATAAATCTGGAAGTACTCTTTCTGGTTGGTCACAATGCTTTGTTTTGTGTGTTCGTGTTCAATGGGATCATTGGGTCGTATGTGAGCATTCCTTCCTTGTTTTCATTGATCACTTTTGGTTCATGTTTCCATGAGTTTTCTGGAACTGGGATATTGAAGTTTCTGCAGATGTGCCAGTGGATTACTCCACATTCCTTGTTGTGCCTTTTTGTGTACACGTGTTGTGACAATTTTGTGTACAGGTGGTGTTTTCATTTTTTTTTAACATCCTGATAGGTGGCTCGTGCTTTCTGTTTTGAGATTTTGCAAAATCTACACCTGTCCCATTGACACAGTCCTGCCATTTCTTAAGCTGTTGGTGTCATGTCCTTGGGCTTGTGCATTTATTTTTATTTATTCTCCATCCCAATTGAGCTGTCCTCTTATTAGCCATTCCAATGAGCCTTCTTTGTGTATGCCCAATCTGTCCAACTTTTTATTTTTTATTTTAAATATCTCCCTGCTCTTTTATTGTTGTCCCAGTTGTTGGTAAATATCTGTTGATATTTTGCTATATGGGCCGTTTCACAATCAGGGTACCAAGTTTGTCTCACAACCACTAAAAATTCAAACTCAATATTTTTATTTCTCCAAATCCAACATTGTTAATTACAATTCTTAAATCCAAATTGTTAGTTTATTTATAATGCTGAATGAATATAGTTTATTTATAGCCAGCAAGTAGTTTCCTTATAACTCGTGGCAGTTTAGGTGTTTCAGGAGAGGACACATTTTTGACAGGCACATGTAAGGCAATCAGTGCAGGCCATGCAAATAGAAGGTTATTGGTTACACTCAAACTTTTAAGCATAATATCAGTGCAGGTATACACACAATAAACTTTTTAAAATACCCTTAATTTATATAAAAAAATTATTCTACAATATGCATTTCCGGAGAGGACATTTTTTGACAGACGAATGGTGGGACATATTTATTGAGGGTGAAATAAATATTCATAGTCTGAAATGAATAATATGTTGTGGACAAAGTACAGAAGAGGTATTAAATTGATGCAACAACAAATAAAAGTCCCAATTTCTGCTTGTATTTGTTTATACACTGTGAATGCAGTGTACCTGGAGGAAATGAGACGGCTATTTGTCAAAAAAATGGCAATTTTTCTGCCATTCTGCCAAAAATTGACATTTTTTGTCAAATAAAAAGTGGTCCAAGTTGTGCCATCACTAGTACCAACTACTGGCCCTAATGACAGAGATACTACAGCCTCTCATTTAGCTATTTAGCATGCAAGGGTACAAAATACCAGAAATGACCATGACTGTGAAACAGCCCATATATTTTGTTTTTGCCGTTTTTGCAATTTCTGGGACTGTTTTTGGTGTCCTGTGTGACTTCTACTCGCACCTGTGTTGAGAAAAAAAAATTTCATGGTGGGTTAGGGATACCTTTTCTGGCTTGCTGTCTTCATGTTTGCATAAAAATGGGTTTGGTAGTCTGTTAAACTTTTTACGTACGCAGAAACCATACAGTTGTCACTGTACACTTGGTTGAGTTCCATCAGGCCGCTACGTCGTCCTCGTCTTGGCATGTGCATGTCTTGTACATTCTCAAAGTGCTTTCTCGTCTTGGCACTTGGAGAATGTACATTCTCTTGATGTACATTCTCTTGATGCATTTTGTGGATAGCGAGGAGCTTCCTTGTTTTGATATCTTGTTTATTGATTTCACTTTGTGGCCGGTTTATTATTCTGCAGCTGTATTGGAGCACTGCTACTGTGAGTTGCTTTATGGCTTTGATTTTGTTCCTTGGAGAAAGGTATAATTTCAGGAACCACCTCGTTCTATGCAAGTATTCTTTGGTAATTGTTTTGCCCATTTGTTTGTGACATATTTGGTAACCTCTTCTACTCCGAGGTCTTTGGATGATTCTTTGTTTTTATGTTGATGTTTTGTTTTATCTCGGTCAATTTTTTTTGGTCTATCTTGTACGAATGTGCAGTTGGCACATTTCTCTCGGCTAAATTACATTTGAATGTCGTCAGAGTGCTGTTTGACTAATTTCAGGTCTGCCAATTTTTGGCGTTTGGTGTGAAGAGTTTTAAATCATCCATGTACAGTAGATGTGTCACCTTTCCTGTTTCTTTGGACGTTCTTCTATTGGTTGTTAGGTTGTATCCGTGTCCTCATTAATGAAGGTGCTCAGTGGGTCCAAAGCCAGGCACAACAGGACGTGTGAAAGGCCATCATGCTGGAAGATCTCGTGTCGTATCCTCATCCCTGGTATTTTGATCTTTCCTTCCGAGTGCTGCATTATCAATCTTGTATGCCATCGTACCATTGCTTTCTCAATGAGTTTGATTATTTGGGGGTTGATGTACAATTCCATACACTTTATCATCCATAAATGTAGAACACCATCAAAAGTGTTTTTGTAGTCTATCCATGTCGTGGCCCACTCAGTTCTTGTATTGGTTTTCGAGTGTGGTCTTGTTTAGTAATAGGTGGTCAATTGTTCCGTAGCATGCTCTAACATCTCTTCTTTTCTGCCTCGGGGCCTTGTTGTTGTGTTTGGTGGTGGTACATCATTTATGTGATGATTTCCGTCAGAAAGTTGTTTTGTTATTGGGATTCGCTAGATATCCGTTATTGTCGGGTTTTGCGTGCGCGCGTGTGCGCAACGCGAGGCTCCACAGCACAAACCAGCAAACCGATTTCGATGAAACCTGGCGAACATTGTTATTGGGATTCACTAGATATCCGTTATTGTTGGGTTTTACGTGCGTGTGTGCGTGTGTGCGTGCGTGCGTGCGTGCGTGCGTGCGCGCACAACGCGAGGCTCCACAGCACAAACCAGCAAACCGATTTCGATGAAACTTGGCGAACAGGTGCCGTATGGGCTGGGAGTGTGCGCGTTTGAGTTTCGTTGTTAAGCAACCACCCGTTGCTATGCAGCGGCCGAAAAACCGCGTTTTAAGAACCCAAACGGTAACTGACGTAGCGCGGCTTCTATGATAGGTAGAAGGTCTGGGTGCTTTTGAGAATCATGAAGAGTTGTGGAGTGCCTTCATAGCTACCATCCTTGATTTTGCTGGTGGTTGTCTTGGAACTCACTGTTTGAGTGAAGAAGAATTTTATCTTTCAAGGGAGACTGGATACCATTGACTAGAGTCGCAGGGCCAGGCTTAATGGCAGAGCTGGGCTGTTCAGGGAGGTGAGGTGTAAAACTGGACATGTGCTGAGGGTGGACAAGGAGGCCTATGTGTGAGGAATCTGTGAGAGGGTAGAGCATCACCTGTGGTAGTGATTCTCATCCTGCTTACAGGGGAATTCGTGGCTTTTTTTGTTATTGGGTTTTTTATATACTGTCGAGGTTCGTATGAGAGCCAACACAGAACGTACAACAAGGGGAGCAGGAGATGAGAAAGGTGGGAGAGGGAAGGAAAAACAGTGTGGAACAGAGGCATGAGGAGATCTGTGGAAGGGAGAGGGATGGGGTGGGGTACACATGGTAAACAAGATGGACACGAGGTATCAAACATTGCGTGTGTATCAACCTCCAAGCCCGTCCCTCGGTGTACTGCAGTTAGAGTGGAGGGTTGTGGGCTCTTGACAGAGGAGTGCGAAGTGAAGGCCCACTGGGCCGGTTACTTTGAGCGGCTGTACTCGCCTGGCCCACCAGCTGTTGAATTGGACGTCAGGGGTGTTACTATTCCTGTTGCTGATCCTCCAATCTACTTTGATCCACCTTTGTTTGTGGAAATATAGGCTGCGGTGAACCGGTTGCAATGGAGTAAAGCTCCTGGGATCGGTGGCATCCATGCCAAACTTCTCAAGGTTGGTGGGAATGCTGTACTCATGCTGTTGCATGCAGTTCTGTACTCTGTTTGGAACACAGGCATCATCCCAACTGACTGGAAGTGGGGCCTTGTTGTCCCTCTCTGGAAAGAGAAGGGTGACGCCAGAACTGCAACAACCACTGAGGGGTGATGCTGCTCTCAGTGCCAGGCAAGGTCTTTGCTTGGATAATTCTTGATCAGGTTCGCCACCATCTGCATGAACACCAGCGGTCAGACGTTACACCAAAGAGGTCAATTATTGACTGTTTCCTTGTTCTTCTGGTCCTCACCGAATGCAGACGAGTTTTGGCAGAGACTGCTTGCAGCCTATAATGATATCTGCAAAGCGTTTGATTCAGTGAATCGGGATGCCCTCTGGAGGATTCTTGGTCTTTGGGGTTGGGGGGGGTGCCACCATGTGTACGGAGTGTTAGTGGTGGTGGTCTTGTCAAGGAGGGTTGTTGTCCCCTCCCCCCCCCAAGACCATCTACACCCTTGCCCCCTCCCCTGGTAAAAATAATACAAAAAATGCCCCCACAAAAAAACATTTAATTTTCAAAAAAAATAAACAATAACATTTTGCATTTTTGTTGTTTTGATCTTGTGTTGATAAATTGGTGTGTTGTTGATGTGGCACAGGCATGATGGGCTGAATGACCTCCACCTGCATCTCAATTCCTTGTGTTCCTTGTGATGATACAGGAGGATTAATGAAACCTGATTTTTGGAAGGCTTGATTATGAGAACCTGTCCCCATAATATGTATGAAAAAAGAGGGAAATCAGAATATTTAACTTGAAGAAATGAAAAGGATGTGGGGGTATATAAATAGGGTGAGCAGATAAGTTTTAGAGGAAGATGTAATCCTTGCTATAATTCACAACCAGTGTTTGTTTATTGCACTACTCCTCCTACAGTGGTTTGCTGATTACATCCAAACCTGGTACATAGGATCAGCATGACCCAAATTAATATATAGGCGTGTTTTTAATCTTAGCCGGTTGACTTGGGGTTGATGGGGGGGTGGCAGGGGGGGGGGACGCAAATACTCCATGCAAATGTTTATTGTGAAGCGCCACCTCTAGGTGGGGGAAGGTATTACAAGTCTCTGTTTGCAGTACAGTGAGGCATTTTGAATTATCTGCAGTAGGTTTGTTTTTGCTTCATGCATGTAACCCAGGGTTTTTTTTTGGCATATACAGAGCTGTCAGTTGCCTATACACCACCAAAATATCGGAAGTGTTGGAAGAACGTGTTGCATGCTTGGAACAAGATCGCTCATGGAGCGGGTGCTCTGCTTGTCAAAATAATTGGGAGGAGAGAGAACATGGATTAATGTGGTATATAAGAGGTCACAATTCCACAAATATTGCAGATGTAATGTTGATGGCCCCTCATTTGTTTGGCAAAACTGCTTCATTATACGTTGAAATAGTGTGTAATTAATAAATAGATGTGCGTAATAAATAGATTAAAAGTATCTCACACACACACACACACACCTCATCCATTTTTGTAGATGTGATTCAAACTATGATTGGTGCAGGTGCTGTACAATGATGATGGCAGCGTGAAAGGGGTGACGACAGGTGATGTGGGGATTCATCGTGATGGCTCTCCCAAGGCAAGTGCAAAGCATGATGTGACACTTGAAAGGATATATATATATATATATATATATATATATATATATATATATATATATATATATATATATATATATATATATATATATATATATATATATATATATATCTCTCTTTCTTTCTCTCTTTCTTTCTCTCTTTCTCTCTTTCTCTCTTTCTTTCTTTCTTTCTTTTTTTCTCTCTTTCTTTCTTTCTTTCTCTCTTTTTTTCTCTCTTTCTTTCTTTCTCTCTTTCTTTCTTTCTCTTTCTTTCTTTCTCTCTTTCTTTCTCTCTCTCTTTCTTTCTCTCTCTCTTTCTTTCTCTCTCTCTTTCTTTCTTTCTTTCTCTCTTTCTTTCTTTCTTTCTCTCTTTCTCTCTTTCTTTCTTTCTCTCTTTCTTTCTTTCTTTCTTTCTCTCTTTCTTTCTTTCTCTCTTTCTTTCTTTCTCTCTTTCTTTCTTTCTCTCTTTCTTTCTTTCTCTCTTTCTTTCTTTCTCTCTTTCTTTCTTTCTCTCTTTCTTTCTTTCTCTCTTTCTTTCTCTCCTTCCGCCACCATCCTTAATCACCGCCCCTTCTTCATGTCCTTACCATCCTCATCCCTGTGACTAGCCAATTTATAAATCGTCTTCCTCCCACCATCCTCTTCCAACTTGTTGTACACCTCCTCTTCCATATCATTCTTCACCTTATCCACAGTTCTCTTTGCTGCTTTCTTCTTCTACCCATACAGGTGTAGCAACCCCACATCTGGCTGCCTCCTCCTATCCTTGATCTTATTTTCACCAACTCCCTTCACTTCCTCCTCCATCCACCGTACCTAGTTTTTATCCTTTGACGATGCACCCTTTCCTGACGTCCTTCCACACAACTTCTGCAATTCCCCGAAACGCCTCTCCATACTTCTTCCACTCCTCCTCCAAACCTTCTGCTTCTTCACCAAGTTGCTCATACCTAGCCCTCAACCTCTCCTTATACTCAACAATGACGTTTCCCTCATACTTCTCCACCTAATTATCTTCCGACCCCTGCTCTTGACCTCCCTCCTTTTCTCCATCCATACCACAAACACCACAGGCTTGAACTGGGTGATGACATGCTCTCCCACCACTGCCTTGCAATTCTTAACCCTTGACAACTGTCGCTTCCTTGTCACCACCAAATCCAGTTCTGTTCTATGACACCCACTCCTATACCCGTGTGCAACAGCTTGTATCCACCAGCCTCCTTTCCCATTTGGTGTGCTGCACACACAACACTTCCTGCACACACAACACTTCCAACCTCTTCCTCTGCATCATCTCCACCACTTTGACTCCTCTCACCCATTGATCCCACATTCAAACTACCTAGCCGAACCTTGCTTCTGAACTGCTTCCAATCTGGCAGAGCTAGTTGCATCTTGATCAGTTTTGGATGCTCTGGTCATCAATCAGCAGTGCTGCCTGGGCTGACCTGCTGGAACCACTACCCTAGCCTGTTATAATCTTGTGTACACACACACACACACACACACACACACACACACACACACACACACACACACACACACACACACACACCGCTCTCTCTCCACTTGCTCCCTACCTCCCCACCACCCACCCCTTGGCTCTCCCTCCACACTTGACTCCTCACCCATACCCTTGAGGTAGTCATCGCTACCCCCACCCCACTCACTCCCTCTCCTCTTCCTCCCCCCACCCTCCCCTTCCTTATGTCCCACTCTCTCTGCTCTCCTTAATACATTAAATTTGTGCTTGGTCAGCTTCTGCCAAATATATGCTTTTCACAAAAGTCAATCAATTCTATCACAAAAATCACAGTTCAAAAGTCATTCAGTGTCTCACTTCAATCCCTATCACGCTCTGAGTCCAAAAGCACAAATAGCACCCGCTGCACCAACCGTCAATGGTTTGTAGCAAGGTATTATGTACACATTTAGGACACGGGGGACCAAAAAATGAAAGTCATTGTATGATTAAGTTTTGCATATCATTTGTTAGCTAACATCATGGGGATTCAGGATTTATTTGGGCAGAGCTTAATTCTTCCTCTTTCTATTGCTCTGACAGGGTCAAAGTTGGTTATCAATTATCTGTATCAAGGAACCACTCATATCATTCTAAAATTGGTCTGATGGCTTAGATATGTATTATACACTAATTGGAAGCCACATATATGGAGAATATTTGGTTTACCTGATATTTGTCCTTGAGCAAAGAGGTCAAGCTCATATGAAATTAACAAATTGATCAGTGTTCATTCAGGTCATAAATATATATGCACAAAAACGTAACCATAGAAATACATGCTGTGATGAACCAAACTAACATCTTAGGATTAAAAGTGCAGATTTCTTAAAAACGTTACGTACTTCCTAACGACCTTTGATGTTCTGTATACTGAACACAAACTGGCCTTTGGTATTGATTTTTATATCATAGGGCCATCTTGGTAAACTTATTCTATGGTTATAAAATCAAGCTTATAGCTACCAGTAATTTTGTAGCATCTTGGTAAATGCAATTTGTTACGTACTTCCTAACATTTTTGAACCAATCATGGAAGTGAACTTAAAAACTGGTATGTAGTAATGATCCATGTTGAAACTTGCCATTTTAAATCATCACTTAATGCAGAAGTAAATTGCTATTTAAGATGTTCTATCAGATGCATTTCAAATTTCTGGAATAAGATTTTGTAAGCTTCACTATGACTGGGGGAAATTTTGCAAAATCTGAGATTTTACACATGTGAATGTGCCAAGATATGCAGAAGGTCATAAGAAATGTACTGTTTCGAGGAATTGTTCTATTCTTATGTATAATGATATGTATCAAACAAAAAATGCATTTTCAACCATTTTGGACAACATATACAATCATACATTTAACCCATTTCTAAAAAATGAGCTATAAAAATGGAAAAAATAGCCTGTGTTTGGATAAAAACATGCTTTGTAAGCAACTATATCCATAGGACCCAGAGCAAAATATACATTTTCTGAAAGCACAGACACTTGGGCATTATATAACATTTAAAATTGTTTATCTTGTTAAAACTGGGTTCAATTTCTAAGCTTTCTCCTCATTTAGGACCACAGTGTACACAATACCATGCTCCAAGCCCAATTCACACCACTCCCCATCCCATCAATTACATGCAACCAGTTTTTCTACAAGTTGTACATGTCCTAAGTTTGTTTTAATTGGGCAAAAAAAATTTTCACATTGGTAATGGATAATTGCTTTTTATCATTCATGAAGAAAAATTAAATGCAAGATCGTCATCTGTAATTTCTAGGGGGAGGGTTTGTTAGTTTTTTTTGTCATCTATGATTTTATCTATAATTTTCGTGACCAGCGATTATGGCTTATCTACTCCACCATTTATATGATGTGCTCCCTGGCAGGCAACCTTTGAGCGTGGTATGGAGCTGCATGCTCGTGTCACGGTGTTTGCAGAAGGCTGCCATGGTCACCTGACCAAGCAACTGTACCGGCGACTCAACCTAAGGGATCAATGCCAGCCACAGACTTATGCAATTGGCCTTAAAGAGGTTTGCCATCTAATTGCTCTTTGATTGCAGCTGTTACACAGCTGCTTTAATCTTCAATATTTCAAACATCATTTTCAATCTAAATTTCAAACTTGCATTACTATCTACCTGTATAAAACAATGTGTATTTGTCTGTCACCCTTTGTAAGGACGATTTGAGTATGGTTTTAAATGCCAATCTTTTAACACGACTATGTGTTCACTATGGTCTATATTTGAGGATAAAAAAACTCGAAAAACATTTTCCATAAAAGAGTAATTACGTCTTCTATTGGAATTTAAGATGGTGACTTGCAAACTGAGCCTCAAGGGCAGTGTGCAGAAGCATTTATTATTATTATTTTTTTTAATAACAAGAAATACAAGGTGTGAGGTGGTGAAATTCGCGACATGTGATGGGCAATGTGCACAGAGTAAAAACGAGTGTTCATTTATGTCTGTAGGATGTCTAATAAATAAAGAAGATAGAAGCACACCTGACGCTAGGCCGAGGCTTCAGCCTTTGGCATGCACACGAGACTGTGCTGTCAAAATGAAACAGCCCAGAAGATAAAACAGGGTCACATTTGTGCTTGTCGTGTTTTACAATAACGCTTTTTCTTGCGACAAAACATATTGTTGCGGTTTTATAAACCGCATGCTGAGATTGAAACGCACACAGCACGTAGACTTTCAGAATAGTTTTCTCTGTAATAAACGTTAAGAAATGCGCCTTCCCTATAGGGGTTATTATGTAATTAAATGTGTTGGGTAGTTAGCGCTCCCTGTCAACCCGTTTGGAGAATACACACATTGGTGTGTGATGACGTGTGTCGTGACAGCCGTCATCACAGAGCGTGCGTGTTTTACTGCCACGGTGTTCAACATGTGCTACGTACACCGGCATTATGGAACGCATGCCAAATTCTCCCATTCCCCTTTAGTTTTTAAAGCGCCACAAAATCTTTGTTCGTCTGTATGGACGTCTACCCTGTAATGTAATTTATTGCCGTCTTCCCCTGTGCTGTATTTCGTGTCCCTAATCCCCGTTTATTCCCCTCCACCAAAATGACTGGCAAACGAACCAAGACATGACCCAGCCTCCCTGAAATGATTGCCCCATTCCCTGGCTTTGTGCCATGAACATTGTTGGACGTTTGGGGTTCGTCCCAGGAGCATGGGGGAATAAGGGATCCCCCCCCCCCCCATGTTATGTGCGGAACTCTCTTCATGACAACAGCCAGAAGGACCAAACGACTGAATATCCGGCCGGGCAGCAGAATTGGCGGGGCTGTGTAGGAACCCTCCAATGGCTGACATGTGGCCAGCTCCTGGGGTCTGACGTGGCCCAACGGTTGGTCCCGGGCCTTCTCGGGTGATCTGGTGTGGCTATTTGGCCCTACCTGCCCCCGGGGCGATAAAGCTACACTCGGTGCATTGGTTCGGTCTCTGTCGTCTCCCGCGAACTACCTTGGTCCTTGTTGCCACGCTGTCTTTCTTCTTTTGCTTCAAATTACCGGGGTCCTGATCATGGCACGTGCTCGTTCTCTCTGCCTGGGTCGTCGCACTCATTTCTTCCCTGGTCCTGGACGCGTTGGTTCGTGCTCCCGTCGGAGCCGGTGGACCCTCGGTGGTGGAGAGCAGTGTCGAGGCCATTTCATAGAGCGGTACCAAGTTTGGGAGGGTGACTGTGACATACGTACCAGTCCCAATTTGTCTCCCCGTGTATGTGTGGTCTAATGGGTACCCTGTTTTGTTAGCCGGTAGGTAAGGAATAGGTTTGACTGCAACTTGTACATTTGCTTCTTTTTTTTTTTCATAAATACACACCTTGATTACACTCTTTTTTATTGCTTTTCCCCTTTTCCTGCCCTGGTTTCCCTTTGACGCCATTAAAGTTCTTAAGTTCCCCTCCCTCCTTCCCATACCCCTCATCGCTCATAAATAAATTATTCTTGTATTTCCAATCTGCCCGTGGTTGTCCTTTCTTACATTGGTCCAGCAATGTCCGTATGTAGATTAGCTGGGAGGTTATAATTCCCCACTAAAGTGCTGTCATATCAGTCCGGCATTGTGCTAGCGGAAAGCTCGGCAGCATTAATCGAGATGCAACAAAGATAACAATGGTATAATTGCTGAGGGCACGATTCCCCAATAAGGAGATCACGTGTTCTTAGGTAAATGGTGACTTAGTTTACTTAGGTAAATATTTTCCAGTCACCTTGAATATTTTGAATAAAATAACTTCAACCCGTCATTTTTAAATGGCTTTTATACAAGTAAACTTTCTAAATTGCTGGTAACGGTGATGGTCAATAAACATTCAAAGTGTGTTTATTTTATTTGTTGTTTTATTTATTTATACAGTCGAAAGCTTGTCTCCTAACATCCTTATCCTGTACGTGATATTCATACATCATTGTACTTTTACATGAATCACAGACTTGAGGAGACAATAGACAAATCAACATGGTGTAATGATATTGATAAGAGGTTAAGTCAAATACTGTACTGGAATTGGAGCCACTCCTGCAATGTTGCATCAATTATCCAATCAGTTTCAGCTGGCAATAGCCTCAGTTGGATTGGCCCCTTCTCTTGTATGCTGTGTGGTAGTGTCACTTGTTGATTGTTGGTGGCGAACGTGCGTGATGAGTGATGTTGAGTGTCACGTGACATTTGCTCATGTGACAGACGACGAGGAACCTCCCCAAGCTCCCGGTCCAACGCTTGGGATAAATTGAAACATAGACCTCCCTTCTTGTCTAGGGTTGGTGCTTCCAGTCCTTCCCAAACATATTTCTTTACCCTGGGCACAAACCACTTTCTTTCTCTATCCAATGTAACTACTTCCTTGATGCATCGTGTTATGTTTCTGGGGGATTTCCCAGTCATTAGATTAAGGCCCAAGACACGGTGTATGCTCATGTGCAGTTTTTTTTAGAACTTCTTATGTTCTATCAAATGTGCGTTTAAGGTAAGGAGTAGATGTAAAATATTTCCCCCCGTAAAGGAGACTGGTGGTTCTTCTTGTAGAGATAGCTAGGTTAAGGTGTCTCATCTCATATTCTTCTTTGTAAGATGAGGTGGGGTCGGCAGTGTGGCGCAAATATGTTGCGTCTCCCCCCCCCCCCCAGGTTTAACCCCTCCACCACAGCTGTCTAGTGTTTGCTCTGCAATTGGTGTGGATTGGTCAAAGGCTTTGAGGCAGAGACTTGTGGTTTGCCCTGTGGCACATGTGGGTGGGAGGTCTCAGGGTGGGAATAGGTTAAAAACCCCGATTCTATGAGGAGGGAGATACGGACAGTGTGTGGGAGAGAGAACCAGGCAGAATGGCTGGCAGAGGGTTCATAGAACCACGGAGTGTGGCTGCGAAGAGGAAGAGGTATACCTAGGGGTGGTTTTGCACGGACAGTGTGGTGCAGTTTTTAGTCCTGCTGGCCTTGTGTACTTCAGCTGCCATCCCTTTCAGCCACGGAGTCCTCCCACCTGCTATCATCGCCTACAGGCGTCGTGTCTTGCTTTGCAGTGTTGCAGGCTGGTTACGAGCCTGCCTGATGTGGTCATATCCTTCGACCGCTGCCTGGTTGAGTGAGTGAATGAATGTATGTGTGGTGCTTAGGTGGAGATGGGTATCGTATCACATAAATTGATGTGGTTTTATATTGTGTTTGTTTCGTAAGGAACTGTACCTTGTGCTTTTGCCATTTTGTCACGTGAATAATCAGGTTCAATTGAGCTCCCTGGAGAGTTCAATTTGTGCAACTTTATTTGATAAACTGTGCAGAAATAGCCTTTTTCTGTTTTTTTGCAAAGAAATAGCCAAAAGTTTTTGCAAAATGATTGTATCAAAAATGTTTGGGTGTGAGGGACGGTTGGGGGGGGTGGACAGGGGTACATCGTGGGGGTGAAGGGAGCCTTAATAAACAACCAGATAAAAATGAATTTGGAATCTGATCCAAAAATGATGTCATTCACGTGATGAATCTATATATTACTAAAACTCTCATCTTGTATGTATGTTCCCAAAATACAGCCAAAACGGTACACAATAGCACTAAAAAATTTAGGGCCACCTTGCTCACCATTCTCTTGTGGTGTGCAGTATCAACTTTCGTTCAAATCGGGCAACGAAAAAAATAATTAAAAAATCAATTCCCGATTCAGTCAAGTACTCTTCAGGAGTATTTGACCAACGCAAACAACCTCAGCATTATAGTTCGCTGGAGCTATCTTTTTTTTTTTTCATCAACCGCTGTCACAACGGGTTCACAGGTCGTCTAGTAAGCCATAGATGTGGAATATATTGAGGTTTGACCCTTTTTTATTTCCTTATTGATGTGACGCATACCTTTCTTGTAATTTCTATTCACCAAACTTTTTTTCAAAATCACAGAAGGGGAAAACACAAATACAATGAACTTAAAGTTGTTACAAAAAGCAGTTTAGATATTCAGTATATTAAAAATATTAAATTTGCTGTCATCATTGATAAAAGCAACTCTGGCTGGATTTTTCAGCTTTCTGAACCTTCTTTGTCTTTCACTAAACTCTACAGTGGTTGTGTTTATGATTTTGCAAACTGCAATTTTCACAACCTTTGAATACGGTGTCCCTCACTTACAAACCATTCTTCAATATGTTTTAAAGCTTTGTTTGTGTTAGCTGCAGCTTATCGAATGAAAATAGGATACGTTGAAAGGGCTTGGCCCCTTGACAAAATGTCCCTGAGCTAGAATCGGATATGTTTTGAGGACATTTTGTGCTGACTTGGTGAGAATCTGTGTACCAGCGGAGGTTGGGTATCATTCTCTGCAGTACAGCTTAGACATTGTTCTCAAGAGCTATCCACATTGTTAACTGAAATGAGATTGTGGTGGTCCAGGATTTGAAGAAAGTATGCTTGTGTTCATCTCTTGCCAGCTGTGGGAAGTCCCTTCTGAGAACTGGCACCCGGGTCGTGTGGAGCACACCGTGGGTTGGCCACTCGACCGTAATACCTATGGTGGGTCATTCATCTATCATCTCAATGAAGGAGAACCACTCCTTGCTGTTGGATTTGTGGTGAGAATACCCCACTGAGATACACTCTACTTTTTACAACTTTTTCTGTGATCTATGACTGACTTACCTCAACCAGAGTTGGCTTGTTGCACACATAAATGACCTGTCACAGAATCTCTTTTAATGTCTTCCCCACAACCCGTGACAGTACCCTCTATAAATTGGCCACTCGTGTGGTCCAAGTCATTTTATGAATGGCGGCGCATCATCTAACGGTCAATTATTTGGCTCACACCATCAGAATGGTTCAAGATGGGATGGCTCAAACTGACTGACATTCCTTCCGAGCACAATGTACATCGCAGTGTCATTTCTACAGCACTGACAATGTTCTGTTGGACTGGACATTTCATGGAGACACCTCTTATGTTTAGTCAGGTTCCTTGTGTAATTCCGTTGGAATTTTTTTGAGTGGCAAACCTATAGATTTTTGAGAAGTTTAAAATCTATTTAAATAAAAAAATGATGTTTCACATTTTTTCAACTTTTGGAAAGGTCATTTTGGGGTGAAAAACGCTTTTTTTGAATTCCAATTTAAGAAAATCTGAAACAATACAAAATAACAAACTGATGATGGATTACTGTTAAATGGCTAACAATGGATTTTATAAGATAATAAAATGTTGCATTTTGACTGTCAGTTGCCATGGAAACAGCATTTTTGGAGTGGAATTGCCATTTTTTAATATATCTTTTTTTTTTAATTATATATTCCATCAGATGGCCTTAATAATTGTTAAATATAGTGACCATGACTAACTTACACATAAGTATTGTTATGGTTGTGGAAATTCGCAGAGCACTACAAAGGATATCCCCAAGATCAGTTGTATCGCGAAGTCCATGTTCAGTTAGATTTCCCCACCGGTGTTTGGGATTTATTCGTGTGGACAGGGCTCTGATCTTTGAGTTGGCCTTTATTCTTTGCTATCGTTATTTTGGACCAACCACACCACCAACCACCTTTTTACAAGCACCCAACCACACCACCCTCACGACCACCACCCCACGCCACCATTACAACAACCTCACCACCAATCACCTTCTCCATACCCACGCTACAACCCTCTCCGCATCGAAAACCGTCTCTGCCATGGAGAAAGAAGAAGGCGTTCCGATAACGCACGGATTTTTCCTCTTACTTTCCCGCGCTTCAGGACGGGGGAGGAGGGAGTGGAGGGAGAATAGAGAAGTGCTACCAGGATGATTGCTACGAAAAAACCCCGACCCACGAGGGAAACGCCCCCCCTTCTGGAAGTTTCCCGCAGGAGCTGGAAGGAGGGTGGGGCGAGAAGGGAGGGGGAATAAAAGTGAGCGCTGAACGCAGCGAGGTGTGTGTGTCGTAAGAGAGGAGCTGCGTGGAGAGAACCGAGTCTCTGTCGGGGTTCGGAGAGTCTGGAGAAGCCAAGGAGCTGCGTGGAGAGAACCAAGTCTCTGTCGGGGTTCGGAGTGTGTCTGTCGGGGTTCGGAGAGTCTGGAGAAGCCAAGGAGCTGTGTGGAGGTCTGGGCTCGTGTCAGAGTCGGGAGCTTGGAACAGTCAGTCGGTGGAGGTCGCGAAGGAGACGCGGGCTGGAGGCACCACCCTGCTGTGTCGCGCGAACCTGCGCGTTCATGTGGGGAGAGCCGGAGAGAGCTCACCTGCCACGCGGAAGGCCCGAGCTCAACCGCGGCTACGCTAGCTGCTGTGGGGACGGGATGTCGCGACTCGCCCCATCAAGGCACCACGAGGGTGCAGGTAACCGGCAACGGTCTCGTGGGGCCCTTTCGGTCCCAAAGCCCCACGTTATAAAGGCCCATGGGCCCAGTCTGACTCCCTTGTCTATGAGGGGGTCTTTCTTGCTTTTCTTTTGAATGAATATTGTGGCGCCGTGTCCCGCTAAGTAGAAACTGTTAAGTGTACATTGATAATAGCTAATAGACGGTGGTAACTCTTGGTCCTTGCTCGTGTTTTGTGCCCGTCTCGCGCATTTGTTGTTTGGTTGCATGACTGCATGCGTGTTTTTGCATACCTGCATGGCTGTATATGTGCATGTGTGTAAATAAATGTGTTTAGTTGAATGTGAACCCGTTAGTCGTGTCATTTTCCCATATTGAACCGCCGTATTGCATTTTGGAATGGTAGTTGGTTTTTGAATACCGATAAAAGAATCGGGTCCGGCGAGGTCTGGCGATGATACCCCGCTCGGTTATCCCAGAACGGAACAAACCGCTTAAGCGGTTCGTGTCCAAGCAGGCCTTCGCCGAGGTAGGTCTCTCGGTAGGTTACCCGCGCGAATACTTCGGTAAATCGATATTCGGCGATTGACCCTGTCGCGCGCGGGTAGAATACGGACTTGGCCGTGGTGGGGTTAAGAACCCACCCATGACTGGTTTCTGGCGTTGTTCCAGAAAGTCACGACTGAATTGCTCGTCCGGTGGGCGTGCGGCTGCTATTATTGAAAAGCGGTCGTTCGCACGCTGGGCGGGCGGTAGGTTCGTAACAGTATTATGACTTTCAAGTATTGGAACAGTTGATGGTACTCTCCAGATCCAGCAGGGACGTCGATCAGAAGGATGCAATTGGCAACTTGGAGTTCACTGTGACACCGAGGGCCCTGTTTGCACCAAACGGTAGCTTACTGTCATGCACCGACAAGTCGAAGCTAATCCACAACTTGGAGAAGTTTGCCAACAAGGAACCGTCTTTACCAGAAGATGAGCTTGATGCCACACACATGGAACCAGCACCCGCTGATGCTGTAATTGATGGCAGTACTAGCACGAATGTCACAGTCGTGGATGGAATGGTAGTTGTCCAGAAAATGACCAAGAAACCAGCAATGGTCGTGACTGTGAAGGACCTCAGTGAATGTTTCAATGATAGGGTGTTGAGTCTAACCAGAGGCTTTGACCATGTAGTAATTGTTTTTGATACATACAAGCAAAATTCCCTCAAGAGTACAACCAGAGACAAACTACGTCAAGTAAAAGCACCAGTCCAATATCAGGTCAAGGATGATACCAGTATCAAACATCACGATGAGTCGATTTCTGCCCCATGATAAAACCAAGGCTGATCTGACAGAGTACTTGGCAGAGAAAACTCTGGAATACAACCGTGATTCAACAAAGGTGGTAGTCCTTTCGGCATCTGGGCAGAGGTCGAGCAACAGGGGTCTCCAATTTTAGGCGAATAACCATGAGGAGGCCGATATGTTGATGATCCAGCAAGCAATAGCTGCATCACAGCAACACACGGGAGATATTGAGCTGATGATATTCTCACCTGATAAGGATGTTCTGGTTCTTGCCATAGCAAACTATCATCTCCTGCCAAGACACACATCTATCTCAATGGCATCTAGCATTGTCAAAATCGAGCCAATCTGGAAGGCCCAAGGTGAGGAGAGAGCCCAGGCATTGCCAGCCTTCCACGCATTCACAGGTGCCGATAATACTGGGCGGTTCGCTCGACATGGCAAGGCAAAGTGGTTCCAGTGCTACTTGAAGGCCGATGACGACATGGTAGATGCCTTTGCTATGCTCTGTAAGGATGCTGAACTGTCAGAGGACCGATACACAACTTTTGCAAGATGTCTGTTCAGGTTATTGTCCAAGTGGTGTCAATATTTCCAGCATCCCTGAACTTCAGTGGCATCTCTTCTGTAAGAACATGGCTGAGAATGACTTACCACCAACTGTCGGTGCTCTGAGGCTGCATATCATGCGGGTACATATCCAGGCATACATTTGGGGGTCAAGCAGCAATTTCTCAGCAAACATTTCTTGATCCATTAAAGAATGGCTTCCACAAGGACACGAGTGGTCAACTCAAACCGACAACAACAGACATTCTCCCTGCACCAAAGGCAATTATCAAAATGATAAGGTGCCAGTGCAAGACAGAATGTTCATTACAGAGATGTTCCTGCAGGGCCAAGAACTTAACATGCACTGATCTTTGCATGTGCAGCACTTCGTGTGAGAATGACGAGGACTCAAACATTGAACGGCATGACCATGATAGTGATGACGACGATGGCAATGATGAGTGACATTAGAGACAGTGATGCCAATTGGCTACAAACTCATATTTGACATTAAGTACATTTCACTGATCACTATATTCATGCATTACTTGTTTCAAAATTTGAAAGCAATCCATTAAATAAACGGTAATTTGACAAAATGATAGCTGTTTCCATGGCAACCATTGCTCAAAATACAGATATATGTATTCTATACTAAGAACTGCCCTCGAGTTAACAATTATGCATCATCAGTTACTTGCTTGCGATTAATTTTGAATTTTCAGAGCTGAAATTTTAAAAAACGGGTTTTTTTTTTCCCCAAAAACGACCTATTTGACCACATTATATGCATTGAAAAAATGTGAAACATGAATTTTCTGTTTTGGTATTGTTTAAGCTTTCCAAAAATGTGGGGTTAGCTCCTCTCCAAAAAATTCCAACAAACGTCAAATTATAGACACAAGGAACCTGACGAAATGTTACAATCACTCATGAGGATCGTTATCTTGTCATCCTTATGAAAATGTAACCACTTTTCTATGGCACAATTTCTCCAGAATGACCATCAAAGAGTAATTGACAATCAAATTTTAACTGACACATACTTCATGCGAGTTGTATGGAAGACCCCTATTCAGTATGGCACTGTATGGCACTTCAGTAAAGGACTTCTGCGACTCAATGGGACTGACAATCTGTCAACTTCCCGACTTGGATCTCAGCCAATGGTACTTCACCTCTTCTGGATTTGATTTTGACCATTTTCCCAGAAAATGTCTGCTGTTCTTCCTCCGCTTCAATCGGTTCACCTGACCATATGCTTGTCAAAGTAGACGTCTCTCTTGCTGTTATGAGAGAACCACCTCAGTGCCGTCGAGTCTGTCATTTCACTCAGGCTGACTGGCAGGGACTTCAAGCAACCATCAAACTTTGAGACTGGTCTCCCATCTCTACTTTCTCTGACATAAACTGATCCTGGGAATTATTTCAAGGAAATTTGCTCTCTCTCTCATGCACAGATTTATCCTATCATGTGTTGAGTTGTCCGACCCTTCCTCCCGCCCATTGTACACTTAAGCTGGAGGCGAGGCAGTTGTCCTGAAACAACTTACCTTCGCCACATGGAAGGCAAATCCAACTGAAGGCAATGTCAGTTCCTTCCATAAAGCTCGGAACAAGTGTGTGTCTACCCTCAGGAGAACCAGGAAACAACATCTTTCTAATCTCAAGTCTGAACTCTCAAACCTGTCTCCCTCCTCCAAATCCTGGTGACATATAGTTAAGTCTGTTTCTGGTGTATGTTCCCCCTCCCTTACCTCAAATGGCCACACAGCTGATACCACCCGTGAAAAGGCTCAATGCCTAAACTCCGTGTTTGCTTCGAAATCTTGTGTCCCAAACCCATCACTTTCTGTACTCGCATTACCCAGTTTGCACCCAGCTGTTCCTGGACTCTATGGCCTTTTCTCCTGACAAGGTGGAGATTTTGCTGTCAAACCTCAACTCTGATTCTGCAACCGGTCCAGACGGCATCAGCCAACATGTCCTAAAAAACCTGCTCTGCTGCTCTTGCTCACCCTCTCTCTGTTCTATTCACCCTCTCATTTGCTCAATATCATTTGCCATCTGCTTGGAAATCAGCAAACATTATTGCTCTGCATAAAAAATGTGCAAAAACAGATCCTTACAATTACAGACCATTCAGCCTTCTCCCAGTCATCAGCAAGGTTATGGAATTCTTCATTGCTTCTGACATAAATCCTTCCTCTTCTCCAATGGCCTGATTTCTGATCATCAATTTGGATTCAGACCAGGTCACTCTACCCTGGACTTGCTGCTTCTGCTTTCCAAAAAATGGATGGAGGTCCTCAATGCCAGACATCAGATCAGAGCCATCTACCTAGACATATTGTGTGCTTTCAATACGGTCTGGCTCACCACTCTTCATATGGTATCCAAGGCAATCTCCACTCATGGCTCACAGATTTCTCCCAATCATCAGCAAGGTTATTGAATCGGACTTCCTCCTATTGCAGTTGACATGTGGCCCTTAATGGGATTCTCTCATCCCCTCTTTCTGTTCAGGCTGGAGTTCCTCAAGGCAGTGTTTTGGGCCCTGTGCTTTTTCTGATTTTCACCAATGATCTCTCCAAATCTCGGGAAAATCTGCTTTATCTCTTTGCTGATGACTCTACCCTCTGCTGTACCATCTGTCATCCTTCAGATTGGCAAGCAGCAGCTTAT
>NC_140970.1:58162818-58230318 GCF_056783735.1 Eptatretus burgeri | reverse complement strand
ATCTCTCGCAATGAAGTTGAGTCTTTCGGCTTATCACTTTGCCATTGCCGACAGGTCGGTGGTCTCCCCAGGTATCTGTAGGACATGTGGTCCACTAACAGCCCACTCCAAGTGAAGCTCCAAAAATCCAGGAGCACTGCTCACTTCCACTCATTTGTTCCTCTTTTTTTTTTTCTTCTTCTTTTTAATTTTTTTATTTTTTCCTTCCTGTGGAACCAACTTCCACACACTCTTCAATGTCATTCTTCCTTCCAAGTCTTCAAGACAATTGTTCACCACCATATCAAATCATCCCGCATCCAAAACCATGATTTCTTTTTTTGCACCAAAACCACCAAGCTGTTAGGGAACACCCCTCCCAACATTTTGCTTTTGTATCCATCTTGTCCACCCCTTGCATTTTCTACTCCTTGTTGTTACCTGCATCCCTTATTTGACCATCTCTGTCTATTTTCCCTCTTCTCCTGCTGTCCCTTTTATTATGTTTTGTCCTGATCTATTCAGTGTTGTCACTCTTTCACAATCCTTGACTATGTATACAACTTTTTTTTAAGTTTTTTTTACTGATAAAGATGCAGCAAATCCATATGCTCGGGGGTGGATATTGATGGCTAGGGAGGGTTGGGTTACCTACTTGGTCAATGATGTTTATTTGCAGTGTTTGACTCTCACGTCCACTTGCACTTTGCTTTGTGTCACGATTCTCCATTCCTTTCACGTTAATAGTAGAAGAGAGGTTTTTCTTATTTTATTTTGGTAAGTTCAGGTCACTGTTTGCCAAGTGAGTCTTTCATTGTTGACATGGACAGGGGCATCGAGAGCCAGCACAGTCCCCGAGGCAAACAACTCTCTCTTACATTTTTATTAAAATTAGCTATCGGAGAAGCTTGGGCCCCTCAACGGGCCCGGGCCATGAGGCAGCGAACCCCCGACCCTCCCTCCCTCTTGATGCCTCTGGAAATGGGCTTGTCTTTATAATCATCGTTGGTTCATTGTCATGCCCCTCTAATGTTTGTGGTGATTTATGCACAACCACTCGTTTATTCGGTGATTTTGGAGGGGATTATGAGCCAACCATGAAGTGTGGTCTCAAACCACTAATTGGTCAATTCGCTCACCTTTATAGTAAACTTTGGGGTCGGGTATCCAGCCAGAGATTAAAAAGCCATAAATTTATTGGCCTTGTGGTGGTTACCTTTTGCCTGTGGTCCAACGGCAGCATTGCCTGACCAAACATACCAATATACAGTGCCTTCCAAAAGTATTGACACCCCTCGACTTTTGTCACATTTTGTTACAAGCTGAATTTTAAATGGATTACATTTTAAAAAAATTGTCACCGATCTACACAAAATACCCCATAATGACAGTGAAAATGTTTTTAGACTTTTTATACAAATTTATTAAAAATGAAAAGCTGAAATGTCTTATTTGTCAATATTTTGTCGAAGCGCCTTTGGCAGCGATTACAGCTTCGAGTCTTCTTTGGTACGTCTGTATCAGCTTTGCACATATGGATTGGGGATTTTTTTTCTCCCATTCTTCCTTGCAGATATGCTCAAGCTCTGTCAAGTTGGATGGGGAGCATCGTGAACAGCAATCTTCAAGTCTTTCCACCGATTCTCAATGAGATTCAAGTCTGGGCTTTGGCTGGGCACTCAAGGACTTTCACATTCTTGTTCTGAAGCCATTCCAGTGTTGCTTTGGCTGTATACTTGGGGTCATTGTCATTATTTTGTTGGAACGTAAAACTTCGCCGCAGTCTTAGGTCTTTTGCACTCTGAAGCAGGTTCTCCTCAAGGATTTGCCTGTATTTGGCTCCATTAATTGTTCCCTCTATCCAAACAAGTCTCCCAGTCTCTGCCG
Source organism: Eptatretus burgeri (assembly GCF_056783735.1). Taxonomy (NCBI): domain Eukaryota; kingdom Metazoa; phylum Chordata; class Myxini; order Myxiniformes; family Myxinidae; genus Eptatretus; species Eptatretus burgeri. Next base: position 58,228,452 of record NC_140970.1, on the reverse strand, counting down.
CTGAAAAGCATCCCCATACCATGATGCTGCCAACACCATGCTTAATGGTAGGGATGGTGTTAGATGGGTGATGAGCTGTACTCAGTTTCCGCCAGATGTAGCGCTTTGTATTCCGGCCAAAGAGTTAAATTTTCATCTCATCAGACCACAGAATCTTTTGCCTCATGCTCTCAGAATCTTTCACGTGCCTTTTTGCAAACTCCAGGCATGTTGACATGTATCTTTTTCTCAGGAGTGGCTTCTGTCTGGGCACTCTCCCATAACGCCAAGATTTGTGAAGTGCTGCAGAGACTGTTGTCCTTATAGGTTCTTCCATCTCAGCCAAGGAACTCTGTAGTTCTATCAGAGTGGTCATTGGGTTCATGGTCACCTCCCTGACCAAGGTCCTTCTTGCTTGGTTGCTCAGTTTGGTCAGACAGCCAGTTCAAGGAAATCTGGGTAGTTGCATATTCTTTCCATTTCCTAATTTCTCTGGTGCATTTCCAAATTTCTTTTCATTTCCATTTCCATTTCTTCACTGTGCTCTTGGGAACTTTCAACACTCGATAAATTGTTTTATACCCTTCCCCAGATCTATGCCTCCTCACAATTCTAACTCTGAGTTCTACATACAGTTCAGTGGACTTCATGGTGGAGTTTCTTCTCTGACATGTACTGTCAACTGTGGGACCTTATATAGAAAGGTGTTTTTCTTTCTCAATCATGTCCAATCATTTTAATTGGCCACAGGTGGACTCCAATCAAGCTGAAGAAACATCTCAAGGATGATCAAAAGAAATTCGTTGCACCTGAGGTCAATTTGGAGTTTCATAGCAAAGGGGTTGAATACGTATTGATGCAAGACATTTCAGCTTTTCATGTTTAATTACTTTCCAAAAAAATTTTAAAACATGTTTTCACTTTCTCATTATGGGGTATTTTGTGTAGATCGGTGACATTTTTTTTTTAATTTAAACCATGTAAAATTCAGGCTGTAATACAATGAAATGTGACTGAAGTCGAGGGGTGTGAATACTTTCTGAAGGCACTGTACACTCTTTAGTGGCTTTTGGTTAAGGCCAATGTGCTGTAGCTTAAAACCTTGCCCAGATTCTGAAGTACATAACCTAATATTTGGGCCCTCTCGGTGCTATGGTTCAGCTGTGAAAGAGTAACACACAAACACTATAATTATTTATTATATAATAATTGTAATTACTCGTGCGGGCCCGTAGGGGCATGCCCGTAGGTGCGTGCCAGTATATGCAGCTTCGTGCCCGCAGTATCAGGTCCCCAGCATCAATTGTGATGTCATATCAAACGAAGGAGAAGAATTGTGACGCTCCTCTCTCTCTCGCCCCCCCTCTCTCCCCTCCTGTTTCCCCCCTCCTCTCTCCCCCCTCCTCTCTCCCCTCCTCTGTCGCTGCCGCGTGTCTCCCCCCTCCTCTCTCCCTTTTCTTGCCGCCCCTCTCTCGCCCTTCTCTCTCCCCCCTCATCTCTCCCTTCTCTTGCCCCCCCTCTCACCCCCTCTCTCGCCCTTCTTTCTCCCTCCCCTCTCTTGCCACCCCCTCACCCCTCCCTCCTCCTCTCTCACCCCCTCCTCTCTCGCCCCCTCCTCTCTCGCCCCCCTCCTCTCTCCGCCCCCCTCCTCTCTCCGCCCCCTCCTCTCTCCGCCCCCTCCTCTCTCCTCCCCCTCCTCTCTCCTCCCCCTCCTCTCCCCCCCCCCCGTCCTCTCTCTGTAAATGTATTCACAAATGTCTACCAAGCACAACGATTAATTCCAACCTTGGGGAAAAAACAGCTTTCAAACCCTTGGGAAACAGCTGTTTCCCTCGGGAAAATTCAAACCTTGGGATTAATTAATAATTTGAATAATAATCAAACCTTGGGAGTAAATAATTAAATATTAATCAAACCTTGGGATTAATTAATTAATTCAAACCTTGGGAAAGAACAGCTTTCAAACCTTGGGAGACACTTGGGAAACAGCTGAAATGGATGAGGAAGAACGATATCAAACTTTGAAAAGGCACATACCCAGGTCCCCAGTGTCGATTGTGACGTCATTACCAAACGAAGAAGAATTGTGATGTCAATCCTTCAAAAAAAAATTAAATAACCATTAATTGTGACGTCATTCGTGATGTCATAGCACCGTGTCCTGTCATTGGTTCACAGATACATGGCCGTAACTTGGGAACCGCTCGTCCGATTGATATCAAACCTTGAAAAGGCACATCCGCGGGGCCCCAGCAATATTCCTGGCAAGTTTCAATCCGATTGGACCGGTGGTCGTCTGGTTATTAATAATTTGGGGAAAAATGGCATGATAAGGTGAGAAGGTGGAACGACACCTTCAGCTGCCATATATACACCTTTTCAACACTGAAAAAGCAATAAAATGGCCGTAACTTGGGAACCGCTCGTCCGATCGATATCAAACCTCGAAAAGGCACATCCGGGGGTCCCCGGCAATATTCCTGGCAAGTTTCAATGAGATCGGACTGGCGGTCGTCGAGAAACGGCGGTCGCAGACAGACAGACAGACAGACAGACAGACAGACAGACAGACAGACAGACAGACAGACAGACACACACACACATTGCTGGAATTATAGATAGATTTATAAGATATACACTATAATATTGCAATTATTTATAAGATTACCCAGATTTTTCTGTCCCTCTCTGTCATGCTCTTTCTGTTGGGACGTCATTACTGCATTCGGTCTTGTGCTAGGCTCGACCTCTACGGACGTGCACGTCCTCCTGGCGTCCATCGCTAAACCCATCCCATCGTCTCGCTGATGGCAGTTGAACACCATAACCTATATATCTAAGCAAGGCATCATGATGATTAATTTAGTGAGATGGTGGTGTGGTGGGATAGAGGTACGTCTGGGATGTCCTTTATGGTAATACATCTCGCACTAGTCTAGCTATTTACAGAAGTGTATTATTCATGACTCAATGAGAATTGCATTTTGCAACTTGGGAAAAACAATATGACTTTTAATCCCTGGCAACATTAAAAAAAAATGCTAATATTGTTTTTTGGAAAGTAACTGGGCATTTTACTAAAATTTGGCACTGTTTTTGAAATATTTACAAAATGTATTTTCTTTTTCATCTGCTTCCCAGTTTTGATTAAACCCAAAGGAAACAAAATATTCTGAAGTTTTCAAAAGTAAATCCCCACATCTGGTATCTCGCAGCTGCCGTGTTGTGATGTAACAACTACAACACTTTTTTTCTCAGTCCAATACAAATACGAGTTAATTTTGTCTTATTCCTTTGTTTGCCTCCTTACTAGGCGTATACGAGTTTGTCCCACTGGAATCTAAGAAGGAAATGCGGTTACAGATAAACGCCCAAAATTGCGTGCATTGCAAGACATGTGACATCAAGGACCCCAGTCAAAACATTAACTGGGTTGTGCCAGAGAGTGGCGGTGGACCTGCATACAACGGCATGTGAACACGTGGAGAAAGAAAGGGAGTTGAGAAAGACATCCTTGAGCATTACAGAGAGAAATCAAACTTTGGCCATGAAAACATGTGGTGACCTGTGGCCTCAACTTCATTTTTTTATTTTGTTCTTGTTGAAGGTTTTTTTGTTTGTTTGTTTGTTTTTTCATGAGGAAAACAACAGGAAGTGAGATGAAGACTATTGTAATAAAGGAGCATGGTGCCAAAACTTGCGAAGAGACACACCTTTGCAGGAAAGGTAAAATGTCTGCAGCTGAATGGTCAATCTCCGAGCGAAAGCGTAATGACGAACAGGTTATTTTATTTGTGACACTGTACGCCTTGCAACATCATTATGGTTTTTAAAGTTAAATTTGAGATATAACAGGCATTTCAGTGACTGTTCAGAGAAATCTTATTTCCTGGAAGCTTAGAGCAAGTACCAAGAGCTGCCATGCAATCTTCCATCCACACTTTTAACTGCCATTAAGACCATCACGAGCGTACCAATTACAAACTGATCTCACCGACGCACACGGTCCTGTGCTCTCCTGTCGGGCTCTGGATATTTCCTATTTCCAGACATCTATTTCACATTTGATTTGATGCCAAACTTGCAGCACAAAATGGTTTCATTGATGATGGATTGGAAAAAAAAAAACAAACTCCAATCTGCCGAAAAACTTGCCATTGGTAAAATTTATTCCTCATTGCCTGCTTCCGTGTATGACATAAAGCTAGTCCAGGCTACTATGTGTCATTGCTTCACAGCTTGTCTTTAGTATGTATAATAATTTCAGTTCACTACGTACTCGATGGATGAAGTCCAGAGGACATTGAGCGAGGTACTATGTCAACCGCCATGGGAAGCAAGGAGATGCTGCAGCTTCGAGTGTTGACCCTGTTTTTTTCCTCCTATGACCGACCAGTCAATCGCCGAAATGTCAGCTTGTCCTTGGTTCCCACGGCAGTTAGCATATCCCCATCAACGTCCTGCTGATTCCATCCATTGTTCTACCTGTCTATCGATGCAGATACACATCTTCACCATCAAAAACAGTTCTTTGTTCTACTGCATACTCAATTGGATGTTCTATATTCAGCTCGCTAATTGATCAAAATATTTATTTGTACTTGTACGGCCATCCTAATGATAAAGGCATCGGGCCGAACATTTTTACAGTGTTCAAGCTTTCCATGAGTATCCGCATTGCCCGATTCCATAATGCAGGTATACCACAAAAAAAATCAACTGTTAATACAATGTTCTCTTTCAGAGTGGACATGCTCATATAGCGTGTAGAAAATGGTTGATGTTTAACCCCCTCTTCTCTTCCCTCAGCCCCATAGAATCTGCTCTTCAAGTCTTACCCTTCCTCCTTTCCAACGTCTATCCTTTTTCTTCCCTATCTTCCCAAACTTACATACCTGCCATTACCACCTCTATCTTCATCCCTTCTCTTCTATTTTTAGAAGTCATTTTCAGCTCACCTGAACCTTCGTCAGGTGAGCTTATGCGATCGATCAGTGTCCATGAGTGAGTGAGTGAGTCGGTCAGTCATTCAGTCAGTGAGCACTTCAGTCATTATCGCTTGAACCAAACGCACCATTTTGATGAAACTTGGCCACAACCTTCATATCTGATGCCTAACAAAGGTGTATTGATTGCATCAAAATCTGCGGTCATTAAGGGGGTCTATGTTGGGGGTTGGTAGGTACGTACAAACCCCCCAAAATAGGGATTCGCTTGCTTCTCCAAAACTACACACACAATTTCAATGAAACTTGAGCACAACCTTCATCCCTCGTGATGTACCAAAGTTTGTTCACTGCATTAAAAAAATATATCAGGGTCTGCGGGAGATTTGAGTGACTTGCTCCTGATCCAGGTGAGCTTCAGGATATGTGGTCCTATTTTTCTCATTTTAGTCTCTGCGCTCACTCTATACTCAAGAGTTTGTTTCTGTAGTATGTCGATTTGCCACAAGTAATGATATCGTGCCTCTTTTTTTTTTTTTCTTTAACAGTGCATCTGTGTGTCTGTCTGCCTGCTTTAGCTAACACTCGCACATCTACCGAGAGTAATTTGTGTATAAATGACTATCAACTTCATGGGAAGTTATGATCTGGAGGATAGCTCAGGGTTTAAGCTGTCATTCACCAAATTACCAAATACTAATAAAAGTCAGATTTTGTGAATATTTTTCATTTGTAATTCGCCCCAAAAAGCTAATTCAGAAGCTTATTAAATATGCACACAATCAGACCGTTTTCGAGAAACACGGATGTGCGGCGTGTTAGCAGGTATGTTCCTGCTACATGCAGAAAATTTTCAATTAATACGTGTAGCTGATTTTTCTTTGTCATAATGAGATGGAAAAGGTTAATCTGGAGTTCCTCGATGTGAAAAACAGAAGCCAGATGGGATAAAGTTCAAAAAGTGGAAAGCTTTGTTTGAGATGGTCAGCAGATGCCAACTGTAATAAGATGGTTGGTACAAGCTAAATATAGTACAATTGACTTTGCATAATGTGTTGTGAAAATACAGTTCCTGTAGAGTGTCGATGGTGTTCCGAAACCTAATGGAGCTATGTTGACTGAAGACGTTTACAAAACCATTGATGTTCGGGAATGGATATTTTGCAACTTTTTATGGTCCTTTGGACATATTCTGATTTATAAAATACGATTTTAATTTGCTTAAAAGAAAATTAAACATGTATTTTATGTTTATGTCTATACTTGATGAAAATGAATTTGGATTTGGCTAAACAATTTCAAACCAAATTGCTAACAGATTTTTCCAACCCAGCTTAAAGTCTGACAGCTCACATAACCGGTGTGGTGATAAAACTTTTAGTTATCACATTCACTGCCATTTTTTTATTGTTTAATTGTTATTATCTCATGAGAGCTTCACCCTACTTTCAAAGTGAAAGTGTACTCTTTATAATCTGCACTTTTGAACAACTCTGATGAGATTACAACAAACAGATTTTGCCCTTTGACCTGAGTACCAAACATTGGACTTCCTGTTGACAATACACCGAAATCGATCAATCACTCATTCATTCACTGTCGGTTTTTGACTTCTGACAAGACTTATGACGTCGCATCAAATGCTTTCTTTTGTAATTCTGAAGTACATAAGCACCTGACACAGTAGTTTTGTAATGTTTTTCGAAATGTAATTATAAGTGGTTAAAGTTTGACTTTCATGTTCGACTGCCCTCTTTTCAACATCGCTCACTCCGAGGTAGGAATACTTGGCACACCTGTGAAATCCCGTGCTCTGTATCAAGTCTGTGAATTGCAATGAAAATGCATCGACATTAATCGCGAGTATGTAGTTAGTATGCCAGATATTGTTCAGAAACTGATTATCATTTTAATACCTGGGATCCTTGAGACGACATTTTCTTTCCAGGTTCCCGATTTGTCAGGTTTTCCTTTTTTTCTGGAAAGGGTAAAAATTATGTTTTTGATTATGCTTATTGATTGATGTCAAGCTGAACTGAGATGACTTTGATCTTTTTTTTGTTGTTTTAATAGACATTCACATTGTGTTCTTCAATAGTTATTGTGAACATTTTATGAGTTTTGACTCTAATGTCATGCTTTGGGCACATGTGTTTTACAGTAATCGCTGCAATGACAGTATTATGACTTGAAATGCATTACAAACTATGACACTCGGTAGAGCGCATACCTCCGCCATGTACTGCCTGATCCACGAGAACATATTGGGCCCAATACATTTTTGAAATATGTCATACTTTATATCGTTTTTGGCCCTATCTTTCAATGTTGAAGAATCACTTTAAAATTAAATAATTCTCGTATCTGGATTTGGATCTTCACCAAAATTGAATAAATTCTTCCTTGTCACACACCCAACCTGCCCACCAACCGCCAAGAGCAGTTCTCGAGCAGAACGAGCATTAATGGTCATTGTGTCACGAGCCATCAGGAGCCACAACCAATCGACAGCGGTTAGGTGCTGAGGCTGTCACCAACTCACTGGTACCGACTGACTGAATGAAATACTCTCAAAGCTGCCAGAACCGCAACCAGATATCGCCAATTGACTGGTGGTCGACTGACTGGAAAAACCGTATGACTGACGCCAACTCCCTCACAAACTGACTCATCGACTGACCGGTAAAGCTGTCTGACTGACCGGTACTGACTGATGCTGACTGACTCCTCCCGAACGGACCTCTCACCCTCTTTTTATAGGCGGCCCATCTGGGTGGGTGCAGACTCCAGCCAAACCCAGCCCGCCCCATTTGCGAATCGTTGCCCGTGACAACCCGCCAGTCCCACGATCATTCCAGGCCCACGACGCCATGCCTGTGGTGCTGGATGAACTGCAGCAAGCAGCCATTTGCCGGAATTACCGAGCGAAAACGTGAAGCGCTCTTAAAACGTCAACAATAATTATCACCTCAATGTTCAGCCCATTACGAAAAAGAGCCAGTTAGCATCCAGAGAGCTGCTAAATGGGGTGTCAAACGTCGATGGAAAAAAGCAGGTGTCGGCGTCTGTGAAAGAAACGGGTGTCAACGTTGATGGAAAAAGGTGGGCGTCGAGCCTCCGTTGTGCTAACGGCTATCTCACGTGCATGAATGTGTCTGTCGTAAAGAGAAAAAGGAGCTTTCCATAACAGAGGGAATCTATTCTTTACCCTTCTCAACGCAACACATTTAGAATCCCACCAGACATGGGGATAGGTCTATCCTGGACATGAATTTCGGGAAATAACTATCTGAGGACCTGGATGTTTGTATGCATCTGTCGGATGGGATTCTGAAATCCGTAACTAATATATATATATATATATATATATATATATATATATATATATATATATATATATATATATATATATATATATATATATATATATATATATATATATATATATATATATATATATATATATATATATATATATATTACACTCTTTCTAGCTACTGACTCGCTGGTTATAGGTTATAAATGCTAAGTACCTTCTCGGTGGTGTAGAAAGCTGAAATGTTGCGTACTGCCGCAATTCAAAGCCAATATCCTAGGAAACAAAAATCACAAAACTGTTGGAACTTTGGGTCACTTAACCCAAGCCAATGGAGCTTCCACGAGAATTGGTTGTTGGCAACCTGAACATGTGCCTCTTCTGCCTCTTCTTTTATAACTTTTGCTGTATTTACATTAAAAATTTCTAGAGCTGTAAGCTCTTTAATAAAGAGCTCGTTCTTCTCACTAATTTTTTTTTTTAATTCGTATATATAGTTGAGGCTCGTGGGAGAGCTAGTAAGAGTACACTGAATGGATCAGGATGTGGCAGGATAAAATTAACAGCAGAAAGAGAGAGAGGGGGAACAGCAACAGCAGAGCCAAAGGCCAAGATGGGAGGTGGTGGACAAATAATGGGGGGCAGGAGAGGATGCATGGGGTGGAGAAGATGGAGAGAAAAAGAAACTTTCAGGAAACTGGAAATTCTGGAGGAAGAGGGATTGGAATGGAGTGGGTTAACGAGGGTAGAAAAGATCATGGTTTTGGTTGGAGACGATCTGAGATGGTGGAGAACAGCTGTCTTTGAAGAGCTGGAGGGAAGAGTGAGATTGAAGAGGATGTGGAATTTGGTTGCACAGGAGGGGAAAAAAGAGGAACAAATGAGTAGAGGTGAGCAGTGATCCTGGGTAGTTTCATTTTTGGGTAGTTTCACCAGAATATGGTTGATGGTGGGCCATGTGTGCCCTGTAGAAACCTGGGGGGTAACAAAGCACAGAAAGAGTAGAGGATGCAAGACGAGAAAGAAGGGGTAAAAGACCAAGAGACCACCGACCTGTCTGTGATGGGCCCATAGACTCGGCTTCATCACAGGACATTCCAATAATCTTCAAGGCCTTGGTTTCCATGGTGTCAAGCTGAGCACGATGTGAGGCAGGGGAGCCAGCCCAGAGAGGAGAGCAGTACTCCATCAAGCTGTGAATTACAGCTTTGGCGGCAGATAGGAGTTCAGGTGTGTCAAGGATGAACTTTGGAGAATGGAGGATGCCCAGTTAGCGGCTGGCTTTGGAGGCCAACTTTGAAATGTGGTTTGTCCCAGGAGTTTGACTGAACTACCTTGAGGATGGTAAAGAAAGTAGATAGGAGGGTTTGCCAGATGGTTCTTTCGGAGAGATCGTGTGACATTTGTCAGGATTCAGAGGTATTCCAAGTGTTTGACCAGCTTGTGATTATTTTTCAAGGTCTGAAGAGAGGGAAGAGGCTGCAGCCTGGCTGTCTGAAGGATGACAGATGTCACGGCACAGCATGGAGTCATCAGCAAATAGATAAAGGGGATTTTCCAGAGTTGGAGAGATCATTGATGAAGATCAGGAAGAGGACTAGGCCTAGAACACTGCCTTAATAACACAGTAACCTCATTAATGAGCAAGGACATGGATACACCCCAACATCCAATAAAATAATGTCCAAAGAAACAAGAAAGGTAACATCTAATGGACATGGATAATTTAAAACTCTTTACATTGACTGACGAGAAATTGGCAAAGCAACTGAAATTGGTGAAATGGAATTTGGACTAGATAAGTGTGCCAAGCACACATTGGTGTAAGGTAAACCAACAAAAACGGAAAACATAATCGACCTGGATTCAACAATACAGGAGTGAGGCAACAAACCATCTTACAAATACCTTAAAGTAGAAGAGGGCCACCAAATATGTCATAAAAAATGCACAAAACAATTACCAAAGAATATCTGCATAGAAGGAAGCTGATCCTGAAAACAGACCTCTCTCCAAGGTACAAAATCGGTCATAAACCAATTAGCAGTACTCGTGTTCCAATACATCTGTAGAATAGTAAACTGGCCACAAGTGGAAATCAGAAAATTAGATATCAGAACAAGGAAACTCCTCACGATCCACAAAATGGTCCACAAAAATCAATGCATCCTGAGAATGTACCTCCCAAGGAAAGAAGGCGGTGGCGGCCTAATGGAACTCGATCAAGAGCACAGGGTGACGACTGTAAGATTCACAGAGGACATGAAAAGGTCACAGACTACCGAATGCAATTTGTATACAAGTATTAACACAACAAACCAGAAAAGGTATCTCTCTCACCTTGCAAAAAACCTTCCAAAAACAGGTATGAATAGAAGATGTCATGCACCAAACCTAAACAGCAACAAATACAGCCCCAACGATAGCAAAAAAAGACAAAATAAAAATATGACGAAATACCAACAAATACACAGTGACAAAGTCTGGGAGAAAGACAAAAGAGCAGGGAAGTATCAAAAAAAGTTGGACAGATTGGGGATAGACAAACAAGGATTAGAATGGCGAAGAAGAGGTCATCTCAATTGGGACGGAGAACAAATCATTATAAATGCCCAAGACCAAGAACACTACACCAATGGTATTAAAACAATGGCAACACTGAGCCAATCGGACAAGTGTGGGTTCTGCAAAGTCGAAACAGAAAGCACGAGTCACCTCCGATCGGGATGCAAAAAACTCATGTCAGAGTAGCTGTACATACAAAGGCATAACAAGGTATGCAGAGCAATCCACTGGCACATCTATAGAAATTTCAATATCCCAGTTCCACAAAACGCATGGAAACATGAACCAAAAGCAATATTTGAAAACTAGAAGGGCACTCGGTGGAGCGCATACCTCCACCATGCAATGCCTGACCCACGAGAACATATCGAGCCCATTACATTTTTGAAATATCATGCTACAGTATACTGTATATCGTTTTTGGCCCTGGTGATAGTGAATGGTGAAGAATCACTTTAACAATTAAATAATTCTCGTATCCAGATCCGGATTCACCAAAAAGGAATCAATTCTTTCTTGCCACACACCCAACCTGTCTGCCAAGTTTCAGCCGAATCCATCCACGACTTTTTGAGATATCGTTCCATATATTAGTTTCGTGCCGCCTTTAGCCCTATCTCTCAATGGTGAATAATCACTTTAAAAATTATCAGATCCGGATTCAGATCTTCACCAAAATCTAATCAGTTCACCCTTGTCACACACCCAAACTGTCCACAAAATTTCATCCGGATCCATCCACAGCTTTTTGAGATATCCTGTACACAGACAAACAAACAGACTGAAAGGGGTGAAAACATAACCACCTCCACCTTCTGTGGCGGAGGTAACAAGGACATAATGCTAACATACGATCTATTGATTCCATTCAGCATGGACATCGAAAACAAAGCGCTGCGACTGGACGTATCACTCAGATACAAAAAGGGAATTGCCAATTGAGGTTTCAGTACCCAGTGATTTTGGTCTAAACAATGCAGAAATCAAGAAAATGACCAAATCTCAAGAATGAAGTGAAAAGACCTTGGAAGCTGAAGAACACCAAAATTGTACCAGTGTGTGACAGACTACCAACAGTCGGTAATTGGAGCAATGGGAATGATAAAGATGAACCTCACAAATATCCTACAACCCATCCATGGGAACATTACCACAAACAAAGTACAGTTGGAGGCTGTCTGGGACTCGGTGACGATCCTGAAAAGAGTCCTCAGGACAAAACGCTGAGAACAACACAACTTCGGTCGTGAATCATGATCCTTCACCAAAACGGAGGTGGACACTTCGAGTCGGAGGAGGGCCCCGTTTCACCTTCTGAAGCCCGAATTATGGAGAAAGCAATCAATAACACACGCACACGGCCATTCTCTGTATTAAGTGTGTTTGTGCATCTAAAAATCATGAAAATGACCTCAAACAAGGAAATGAGGCCATTTGGCCCATCATTGCCATGGTGCACTCTGGTTATTTTTTGATGCAGCTTTAAATATCAATCTTCTTGATAGGTTACTAAAGTTTAAATAACCTGATCTTGATCAGGTAACCCAGTTGGTACTATATGTTTGTTTGTTCCTTTTACGTTTCCAAACGCCTTGGCCACTTTCCTCAAAATTTGCTATTTATAGATGACGTATTTTCACACGCAGAACGTCACCGTCATAATAAACACGTTCTACTCTTAATCAAATTTATGAAAAAAAAAACCATGAAATAACAGCACTTTGGGTGATTAAGCGTCGCATGTCGCCTGTTCCCATTGGGAGCAGGGGATGGAGCTCGCCAGTCCATTCGAGGTCGATGCCCTCTCTGGCTGTCAGGAATCAAACCTCGCCACTTGCGTTTAGATATTTATTTATTTTCCTTTTACAGAATTGAGATTAAAACAAGTCTGAAGACAACAATGGTTCAAGATGGGTATTTGACGATGTAGATTGTTCCAGAAGTCAAGGATGAGACAATGTGATAATGTTTGACCAAGTTATAAAAATGATCAACATGATGTGGTACGAGTGACGGGTTATTAGCTGCAAAATGTCGAAAACCCGGTTTCGTTCAACAACTTTCAAAATTTGACCTTTGCATAACCTTTAAAGGTCCCAAAACAATGTGGACATTAAAAGAAGGAAACAGGATACTGGAGATAGGAGATTATTGGAGTTAGTTTGTCGAAGAAGGTCGAAAACCCGGTTCGATTCCCACAAGTTTGAAAATTTGACCTTTGTGGCCTTTCAAGGTCAAAGGTCAAGGATGATGACGTTTGGTGCAAAACTTCCTCTGGAACATTCCAGGAACAATATAACGTCATATAGGCTATATGGCATTTCGCACTCCTGGGATTATCCATACTTTGATGAAATCAGCGTAAAAACAAACTTGAAGGGGGCACCACGGGCAAGGTGTTCGAGATAGAGCAAAATGGTTTCAAGACTTTAGATGGGGAATGACCTCAAGATTATGTATAAAAAATATTGTCATCTTATAGCTCTCAAAATTTGGGCGGTCGTATGATTTTTTTATGTCAAAATTCGCAATTTTCTAAGTTTTTGACCTTGACACGAAAATGACCAAGGACAAATGTGTCCAAGAGCCGCGTCATTCCACCAGTCAATACAGGTTTTGTCTTCACCAGAAGAACAGGAACAACGCGGAGCTCTCTTGGAGCCAGCGTTCGCTACGTGAGACGCGGCTAAAAATCGGCTAAAAGTTTTAGATAATTCATTTTGCTATTCAAATACGGAAGAACCCATTCCATTCAGATAGATTTTTTAATCCGACTACCCCCTAAAAATGGCTATTTTTTGTGGTCGCAGCCATGCCCTCATCCAGGAAAACACAACTACACATTGATATTGAACACATAACCAAGTTTCATCAAGATCGGATCAAAGTCCATGGAGTTATGCTCTGGACGGACAGACAGACAGACACACAGACATAATATGCCGAATATAGTGGTCACTGGCTGGTGCTGGTGAACTAATACAAAGGTCCTCAGTATCCGTGGGACTGCTATACACCGAGTGCAACGAGTGGTTGCACGATCCAAGGAATATGGTGTTGATGGTCAACCTCAAATGGACGAATGGCAGAAAAATTGTTCGGTTCATTTAAAGAAGAAGAAGAAGAAGAAGAAGAAGAAGAAAAAAAGAAGAAGAAGAGAAGAAGAAGAAAAGAAGAAGAAGAAAAGAAGAAGAAGAAAAGAAGAAGAAGAAAAAGAAGAAGAAGAAAAAGAAGAAGAAGAAAAGAAGAAGAAGAAAAGAAGAAGAAGAAAAGAAGAAGAAGATGAAAAGAAGAAGAAAAGAAGAAGAAAAGAAGAAGAAAAGAAGAAGAAAAGAAGAAGAAAAGAAGAAGAAAAGAAGAAAAGAAGAAGAAGAAGAAGAAGAAGAAGAAGAAGAAGAACCACCCTTTTCAGAACCACAGGGGAGGGAGAGGGTTTGTGTCTAATTGGGTGGTGAGATGGGGAGCAAGAGGCAGGTGTGGTGAATACCTGGAAAAATGGGTGTGGTCAAAATTCGCCACTGCCTTAAAAATATTAAATAGTTATCCCCGACTAACGAACTAACTCACCATAGCTAGGAGATGTCGAGCCTCAGGATCATTTCCTGAGGCATGGTTGCGTTCATTGTGATTGAGGAGGATGTTCGTGTCGTCCCACAGCCATCCATGATCCATCCCATTGTGGAGTTGAACCCATAACATGGCTATTGCTGTGGTCGCTGTTTTAAGGATAGCACTAAAAAAAAAACCTAACAGAGAAAACAGTTTTTCTCTGAGTAACAAAGTTCTCTCGTATTCATCCTCAACCCATTGACGTCAACTCGACAAACACTTACATTTCGGCCATGAAATCAAACTTTTGAGTCGACGCCATTGTTACTTCAAACTGGAAGGAAACAAAGTCGTATTTTATTTGAGCAATTCAAGTAATACGAAGCAGTATTTTCCCAGTCATTTCTTCAAAAGTGTTCACTTCAACGTCGAGCTGAACGATACAAGAAAAAGAATGGATAGGATTGCGGAACGACCTTCACCCGAGGAGTCGTGTTTAAAATCCCCTTTTTGTTCACGATCTCCCGCCAACATTTTCTTCATGAGCCGATGTATTTATGTACTTTCGAAGTTTGGACGGTTCTCTACTTTTGGGCTGTACCACGACTACCGGTTAATTGAAGACGTGTATCAAAAAAAAAAACCCATCCTGTGCCCTCAGCACGTGTGAAACAACCGGCAAAGGTTGACGCATGACGCATGACGCAAGTGAAGAAATTCCACCAATGAAACTTCGCCGTATAACTGCAGTGAAATGACGTCACTGCGTACGCACGATCGGACCAATCAAATGACGAGACACACCCACATGACGTCAGAGACGATATAATTCGCGCTGCCGGCGTTTGCATCCTCATTTCCACGGCGGTTCGATATCGTAACATCAAAGATCAGGAAAATCAGGAACATTTCCTGAAGGTGAAAGGAAGATCGTTTCATTTAACTCCATATTTCTGGGTTTTTTTCCCCTCACAGTGAGCTCGAGAGAGAGAGAGAGAACCATGTCTTCGTTGTCAGATTCATTAGTCAATTTCCTGAAGGACTTCTTGACTGGTGGTGTGGCTGCGGCCATTTCCAAGACGGCCGTAGCGCCCATTGAGCGTGTGAAGCTGCTGCTGCAGGTAACGGCGTCTCTCGTCATGGCGGTGTTTTGGGATTTTTGTTCAGTAGGGGTTGTTTTTTCGTGGTCGTGTGACGAAGTTAAGTGTTGACTAGTCATTCGCCGCGTCCTGAAGGGAATCGCGAGCGGAAGGAGCGCGAAATGGCGGCAGGGTGACCTTCCCTCCGCCGCGCCGAAATCGCACCTGAACGCGCGCTGAGAATTCTTTTAAAACTGCGGATTATTTTATTTATTTTGTTGTTGCCGTTTTCTCCGTAATGTATAATTACATTATTCTCGGACGATTTTTCAGCTTTACATTGTCCGGTTTATTTATTTATATATATATATATATATATATATATATATATATATATATATATATATATATATATATATATATATATATATTTTCTCTCTGACATTCACGTAACCTTTTATTATTTATTTGAAATAAAAAATTTTTATCACCACTCGAACTTTGCAGCGTTCACCAAATGGTCCTTGATGTTTGTTCGCGTATTCATTCGAAAAGTGGAAATTAATTTTTTTTCACAGCGACCCGACGAGCACCGGCGTCGATGACTCTCCCTCGTCCCGGGTTCATTTGAGGTAAAAGCCGAAGGATGACGTCAATAGTGTTCGCCTTCCCGATTGGATGTTTCCTTTTACTTGCGCACGTCGCGCACTTTTATTACAGTACTTGCTTGTTTTTTTTTCACGAAAGCGTGCAGTGGGGTTAACCGCCTGACCTTGAATACCCATCTGAAAGTCTTTTGGATTGTGGTTAATGATTTCTAGGAGCCGACACGTGGTATCCAAATGGTCTTGATGATCTTCTTTTGTTCCAGCGTGGGAGGTATGGGGTTGGAATGGGACTTTTTTCTTTTTTTTTTGTCTTTCCCCTGCAAGAATGATGACGTCACTTCGTCAAAGGCATCCCCATTGAGCCGGCAGCTCCGGTGGACTTTAGCACGGCAAACTGGTTTTTGTTTTTGGGAATGGAATTCGGTGTATTTGTGTATAAATCCTTGTTTGAAGTTGTGTAATTTGTCGAAGTACTGTACTTTGTGTACCTGTCAGGCCGTTTCCAATGCAAGTTTGTAGTTTGATACAGTACTGATGGGTCTTACCCGACAAGGTATGAAGTAAGGGGAAGGTAGCAGTTTTGGGTCTGGAAAAGTGAGTTGATGTATATGGTCACATGGTGTTCCTAGCCATTTATTGTACTGTATTGTATTTCCAAACGTATTTATTTATTTTTTTTGTATGTTGTAATATCCATACTCTAAGACTCTAGAGTCTACACCAGTGTTTCTCAAGGTGGGGCATGATGATTCAGAATGAAAGAATGTGAGGGAACTGACGAGGCAAAGGACGTCATTGTTGACCACTTGAAAATGTTGGTTAATGACTTCAATGACAGATTTCATGACTTGAAAGCAATGGAGTTCCCTTCTTGGTTGACTCGGCCATTTCTGGTGGTACCAGAGCAATACCAAGAGGAGTTATGCAAGTTGCAACAAGATGAGTCTGAAAACTCTTTTCAAGATCAAAGGAACCATGATGTGGCTGTCTGAGGAGAGTGAAAAGAAATACCCAAACTCGACTACTTTGGCAAGGGAAGTATTGATAAATTTTCCATCATCTTACTTAGTCGAATGTGGATTTGGTGTTATTACCGATTTTCTGCAAGCTAAGAGAAATCGACTGGAAATCACGACACGTGGTGATTTAAGGCTGAAACTGACAAAATTGGTTCCTCGAATCATACAAATCTGCAGCCAGCGTCAAGGGCAGGGCTCCCATTGAAGTGAGTAGCAATTGAATAAAATTTGCAATGAATTTTTAATAAAGCCTTTTGAATACATATGTAGTATGTACTGTAGTGTCTCCAATCGTGGTGGGGCGTACTTTAATTTTATTTTTTATTTTTTTATTTTTTTTGAAACAAAGTGGGGCGTGGGACAAAAAAGGTTGAGAAACACTGGTCTCGACTGTACAATAGTCCTTGATTCCTGCAGTCTCATAGTTTTTGCTAAGTGATCTGGAGTGCCAGTATCCCATGTGTTGCCTGAAGGTTAAATGTTGGAGAAAAGGTTTGGGGGTCAAGGTTCTTTGAGGAGCTTAGAGATTTATTACCAGGTGAGGTGTATTTTGTTTCATCAATTTGTGCGCGCGTTATTTGAATCAGACCTTGAACACTTGGCTATGGGAATGCCAAACAGGCCGACTGACAATCCACCACGTAGCCATGTATAATTGTGCACAATTCCCCCCTGGATGAAATACCTCGCCATTTTACCGTTTTCTGATTTCAGAAAATGTAGGTACATGTGTCCAAAATGCCGATGTGATTTAAGATTGTTTTTTTTGGGGGGGGGGGGGTTATTTATTTATTTGCTTGGTTGAGTTATTGTATGGAATGATTGAGGATATCTACTCTCTGGTCAGTTGGCCCAGGAGTTGACTTTGCTGATTGCAAAGCCTTTCAGTTCAAGAGAATCAATCTCTCTTGAACCAGTGGCTAACCAGGAATAGGTCAGTTTGTTGTTTTATTCTTCCAGAGTGATTGTGAAATGGAGTGAAGACCTTCCATTTTTCAGATCTGCAGTTTATCTATTCCAGATCATAGTGATGCAGCTTGCTTGTCCACCTGTCACTGGGATGGGATTGTGTATGAATATGTGGAATGATCTGGACAAGAAACTGTTTTCCAGAGAATCTGTGTTTGTGGAGAGGAATTGAGGCCAAAACAGCTTTTGGACAGTCAAGCCTCTCCTGATGTATGAGGTAAAAGTATTCCATTGGTAGCAAATTGACTGTCAAATGCCAGGTATGAAAACTGCCTGGATGCTGCAGGCAACAAGCTTGGAAAGTTGAGCAGAATGTCTGAGGTGTCCAGGGCGATGCTTCTTGTATCTTTTGAGATTTGGGGCAGCAGAATGACCAGTGGTGATGAGACAATGGCTTAATTTATTTTGGCTGTAGTTTTGTGGATCTGCTGAGGAGAGCTATAGGTTGAAGAGCATCTCGGCAGAAGTAATTGCAGGATTTGAACATTGACATTTGACCCCATTGTGGCCCATCACCAATTCAGGATGATATTGATATTTCTGTTGGACTTGTCCTGGGGGTAATGGGAATAAGATCGACTAGTTATGTCAATAATAAACCTCTGGCACAAGTGTGGTTCTGTAAAAACGATAGACCTGTTGAAGTGTTCAAAAGCTGATTAGTATAACTCCCCTCTGTAATATTGTTGCGGGGCCGGATATCAGCGACTAGCACGACCGCTAGATGGAGCAGTAGAGTCGGCTCCACCGATCTCCCAGAATTTGTCGTCACCCCGGATAACTCCAGAGCCGACGGGTCCCTTGTCGGACCGAAGTTCCCCAATAGGTCGACCACGTGGGATAGGGTCGATTGCCAATTTCAATTTACCTAAATACCCACATAGTCCAAACTACCGGGGAAATTCACCCTCGACGATGCTCGTACGGAACGAGCCGCTAGCGTACTCGAACCGTGTGTGACCTAAGCGGATGGTCACCGAGTTTCCGTCGGTCCAAATGCCCCTTTACAGGGGCAACAGCCTGGCGAATTCTCCAACACTCACCGTGTTAAACCAATAATAGAAATAAATTTAACACATGGGTTTATTTATAATGATGGGGCAGGGGGGCACGTAAGAAGCAGAGTTATCCGAATAAAGAGATGCACGTATGTACAGCAAGGCACTTGTAGAATTACTACTTACTAGACTGGTGCCACAAACACACATGCACACACACCCAAAATAAGCGGTGGCCACAGCCTTTATTGAGGCCTCCAGCTCAGATGGAAAGGCGAGCTGAAGACCAGATTCTGCCTCAGACCTGTCCACCTCGTGTGGTCTTCGCGCTGAGTCGAACCGGGCACCAGCGGGAGGTGAGCTGAATCCAGACACCAGCGAGCCACGAGCGGCCTCCCGAGCTCCGCTCAGCGCTCGTGCCGGCATCATAACCTCTCCTCGGTATCTTCAAAGACGGCACGCACCCCTTCCTGTTCTTGTCGGTGGCAGGATCTCCCAATATCTCCCTTCGTGTTGTCGGCAGGGACGCGGCACGCAACCCTTGCGGCTCTCTTGGGGGATGGTGCCTCTCAAGCTCTCTTGTCCTGAGTCCCAATCGTGCGGCACCCTTATTCATCCTGTCTTGGGGGGGGGTGCCACGCCTCCACCCTGCCCATGCTCCCTTACTGGACAGTTTTGGCACGCAGAACTGCTCGTTGCCCTCTCATTGGCCAAAACATGTGGCAAGTCCGTCGATTGGCCCGGGGACTTGGTGACTTCACGCGGACCCCTTTATCCCTGTCGCGTGATCTGATTGGCTGAGCGGCGGTCACCCCACCTGTAGCACGCTGATTGGTCGACGGCCGCCGCGAGGCTAATCCTTGAACTCTGCCCACCAAACAGGCAGAGGAATTGTATTTTGCGTGGGATCTGCCCACGTACGTGCTGACACGCACGTATGCAATGGCATCGGTCTGAGCGAGGTGAAGGTGATGTTGGCGTTGTCGTCGTTGAGGGGGTATAAACATGAAAAAACCCCTGACTATCAAAGTAACTCACAGCGCAAGTACATTTATTCACCCAATAGACTAGGGAAAGGGAGCTATCTATCCACATTCACTTATCGAAATAACTGAGCTCTAGGACCTGAATATTGTGCTCATGGCTTCCAGATTCGCAACAATATAGCTGAGGCTCTCCCATTATTCCTCCGCCATTAATCATTTAAATCGCTCCTTTTTGTCACCTATCTGTATTGATAATGAATATATCGTTTTACCATTCTGCAAGCTACCTAATGCCCTCCGCTCCTTTGAGGAAGGCAAGAACCACGCTGAGACTGGCTCGAGGAACCTTGGAAGCTGCTTGAAGTGATGAGAAGCTGAGCAATGAGCCATTGGGTGTGCAGAGACACATGGCCAAGGGATGGGGAAACGGACAGATGAGAGAGTATAACAGTGAAGTCAGGAGTGATACCAGGTGGGAGTACAGCCAGAGTTCATAAAGTGTTGTGTAGCTCCAGTCCCATGGAGCAAGCTGGATGGTGAAGAGGTAGAGGTAGAGTTGGAGGTAGCCAGTAACCACAAGCTGGGGTGCAAGTAAACTTGACACACTCGAACACACAAATTATGTGGGTCGGAGAGCGTGGTAGACCAGGTTCCCTCCCCACCCCCCAGTCTCGTGATATCTGTCTTATTATTTGTGGTGTAGGTGGATGAGTATTCCTTTAAGCAGTCAGGCTTGTGGGGGAAAATTGTTTAATTACTGGTCAGTGCCCTTGCTTCTTTTTGATCCCCGCCCATTTTTCTTGCAATATACCGTTTCCCCACCACTGGCATGTCGGCCTGGTGTGCGGTTCTAATTTTGAATATTACCATGGAGTGAGTAAAAACCCGCAGCTGTTCGAAATTGGTGCCAAACCCTCATTGAGGTTTAAAACCACAGCGGTTCCTCCTGGGTCATCGCTCGGCCCCATCCTTTCAGATCCGGGGGGGGGGGTCTCCAACCTTTTGGGCGGAGGGGCGGAGGGCCGCACCCCAAAAAGGATGCTAAATTCCGAAAAATATATATATAATTAATATGCGGAAATTTAAACAAATATTAGTGCTGAATATATTTTTATTGCCAATGAATATGATAAATGAATAATCGTGTTAAAGACACATGTGTCTAATATGAATCAAAATCATAATAATTGCAGAACGCTTTGATCATTGACCCTGACAATTTGGCAGTATTGCGGGCCGCATAAATCCGTCTAAGGGGCCGCATGTGGCCTGCGGGCCGCAGGTTGGAGACCCCTGTTTCAGGTGAACGAACTGGCTGTAGGCGACAGATTGCATTGGAGTTTCGGTACTTCGGAAACCGAAGAAAATGTCTTCGGCTTTCGCGGTGTATGGCCTCAGACTCTATCCTTAAATTGGTGACTTCAGGTGGAAGGCTTCACCATTGCATTGGTCGTCAGGACTGGTCCAAATCAGATGGCCATTAGAATATTATTAACAGTGATAAAGTGTAACTGTTGAATCTCCCATTTAGAATTGATGATTGGGTTCAAAGCCTGAAGTGCTACCACCACTTAAAATCATACTGGTGTGTCTTGGTGGTGTAATCCCTACCAGTACGGATGTCAAAGCTTCTCCCGAAAAGGCCTACAACCGAGGGTCTGAGATTAATGTGTGCGTGGGAAGGGGGGGGCAGTGGCGGAGGAGCACAGCACAAGGGGTTTTTTTTTACTCTGACTCAGTTCAAATATACCATTACAGCTTCCTCAAAGCAACACATTTAATGAAAATGAATATTTACGAAGGACAATAATTCAAAAGGGTAATGATGATATAAATAAACCAATGTCACCCGCAGGGTGACCCGTATCTTGCCAAAAGGTGACCACGTGTGACTTCTTTAAGGTCACACTGAGGTGAACAGAGCTGCTATCCATCAGGAGCGACTCCTTGAGGAATATCTGCCTACGAGAGATTCCGATGAGAATCGTTCTACAGAGTAACCATGAAAAATATGAGTTTGCCTCTAATGTCACCAAATGACGTCATAATGTCTCTAACTTGACATATCTGTAAAGCACTCACCGAGGTGTTCAATTTGAGGTACTACACGATATGGTTCCTAAAACTTGAAAATTTGACCTTGGGGTCAAATATGTTTGACCTGAGGCGCTAACCATGAAGGTCAAGGCCAATCGCCACCAAAAATTAATCAGCTGAGCGCCAGACCATGAACTATATTCCCATGAAGTTTGAAGACTATCCGATCAAAATTGCTCAAAAAAATAGGGGTTTCGTCAACTCCCCTAATTTGCGACAGTGCCGACCTTTGACCTTGACCTTCAAAATGTTATGCGCTGAAAGGGACCTCTATAGGCCTCTGATATGCGAAGTTACAAAAATTTCCAATGATGACTGTGCTCTGCAGAGTGATTTCTACGTGATTACAGACCAAAAAAAAAAAAAAACATATGAAGGTCAAGGCCAATCACCACCAAAAATTAATCAGCTGAGCGCCAGACCATGAACTATATTTCCATGAAGTTTGAAGACTATCCGATCAAAATTACTCAAAAAATAAGGGTTTCGTCGACTCCCCTGATTTGTGCCAAAGTGACCTTGACCTTTGACCTTGACCTTCAAAATTTTGTGCACTGAAAGGGACCTCTATAGGCCTCTGATATGCGAAGTTACAAAAATTTCCGATGATAACTGTGCTCTGCAGAATTTTTTTTATACGTGATTACAGACAAAAAAAACAAAAAACATACAGGCTGACTAACATATCTTGCAAAAACTTCGTTTTGGCAAGATAATGAAGTAATAAATCCTGAGGTCGAGGAACCTCTTCATACAGACAAAGGGAACACAAAATAAAATAAACCTTCCTTTTGAGTAGTCTTGTGCTTTGCTTGGCCCAGCGCTGGTCTTTGTGGAACTTGGAATGGAGGCGCTCAGATTCGCACGTGCAGGCGCGCACAAAATTCCGCTTCTTTCGTAGCGGGACAAATGCACGCCAGGCAATCTGTGTGGCACTCCATACCAAGGCTCAGAGCCCCAGTGTAACAGCTTCGTGTGCCGATCATCCTCACCGACCCAACCAAGAGCCAATGGCCAGCGTTTTGCCTCAACATGAATTCAAGGATCATGCCGTCCTCGTCGCATGCTCTCACCCTCTGCTCTTTCCTCTCCAAACAATGCACCTCGTGCCTGCACTCTGATCTCAGCTCTCCAAAAAATTTGCAAGCCCTCATCTCTCACCTCTGACTTCCAAAATCAACTCTGCCTTGTGTGTTCCTCACTGACCTCGTTTGTGCGCGCTGCCGATCTCTCGCCCAATCCAGTATCGTGCTTTCCCCCATGCCCTCTTCAGGCGTCACGCCAAAAAATCCTCTGCCTCTGTGGCGTGGCCTGCTTGCATGAAACCCAGGCGGGCGGGGCTTCTGCCTGCTCGTCTCGCTTCTGACGTCACGCCCATCAATCTCCCTCGGAGGTGTGACTTCGCCTGTTGTCACCCTTTGAAGGCGGGGTTTTCTGCCCACTTATATTATTTTTCCAGACATGTTGCCCACCTTTCTTGCCGATCTTGAAATATAAAAATGTAGGGAAAAATCAGAGGGGTGATTACATACCGGAGAAGCTTATTCTTAAACCCGAGCTAATTAACATGACACCACCCCCTCGTGTGGTGACCAAAAACACTTAAACTCGCAGGTTCCCTCCTTGGTTACATCGAAATGCCTTGTACACGTCCACGGACCAAGAAACTCTACATTATGCGATATTCCCTATTGGATTCCTCCATCTACCCCCACAATCGTAACAATACTGCATGTACTCGTGGTTTTATAACGTGGTAATTTTGCTTCACAGCAAGTGCATCAACTGCTATACAAGTAACAGCTTTGCATTTCTGCTATACATAATTTTTTTTGTCCAATACTCAGACTGACGTGGTAGTCATGACATTGAAGCACCACCCAACTCCCCCCCTCTTTTCTCCCCAAATCTTCATTCGGTGTAGAGAACCCAGCTTTTTATGTTTGTGTACCCTTGACAGCTAAATGCTAGAGACATTGTTTTTTGGGTTTGTCATGCCTTCCGTTAACAGCATTTTGTTTCCATGATAATGTGATCCATTTAATGGATTTCAACCAAACTTAGCAAGAGTGTGAACTGATTAAAGTTCGGGTTAAACACCATCAAATGCCCTTTGAAAATTGCTTTGCAGACCATTTGAGTTTGAATCATGTGTCATTTACCTTTCTCTCACATGACCTTTAATTTTTCATGTGATCTTTAATTGAAATAAAATGTATCAGTGGGTTGATATTGTTGCGATTTGGAAACCATTATCGCACTCATCATTCAGGTTCCTTTAGCTCAGTTATCTCGGTAAGTACATGTTCTATAGATTGCTCGCCTTCCATTGTTTAATGGGTAAATCTATATAAATGCGCTGTGATTTATTTTAATAGTTAGGTCAGAATGACAAAGAAGAACCCTCCCGTCCCGTGATTCAACATTCAACGGGTCGTCACGAGATTCAGCAAGGTAAACGGACCCCATCCACGGTTGTGGCGGGGGGGGGGGCATTAGTCACTCCGAAGCGAGGCAGGGCGAAGAGGAATAAGAAAGGGACCCTTTGCTTGGCTCGAGTTGGTTCTTGTCGGGGGGGGGGTTGTTCTTCGGGTGGCTGTTACTCTGCTTCGTGGTCTGGTTCTTCTTGGTTCGTGGAGCTCTTCGTGGTCTGCTGGGTTCCTGGCTTGGTGCGACTCCTTGTCCTCATCTTGGTGGTTCTTTGGGGAAGTGACCCATCGGGTCGGGAAGGATCCGGTGCCTCGTCTCACCAGCACGTGGTCCGGAGCACGAGGGGATCCGCCGGAACTCAGAAAAGATAGCGGCTCACGTTGATTGGATCCAACTCGCCCACGCTGGTGCCCAGTTCGAACAGCTTGAAGACCACACGAGGTGAAAAGGTCTGAGGCAGACCCTGGGCTTCAGCTCATCTGTCCCTCCGAGCTGAAGTCCGCATTAAAGGCATCAGCCCCCATTTCGGGTGCGTATGTGTCCGTGGGCCCGTCTAACAAGTAGAGAACTGTTAAGTGTTTTGTGTGCTGTCAATGATTGCATTGCATTTTGTATCGTCCGTTTAAATCTGCTCTTGCATGTTCCTGAGTTCCCCATTATTATTAATAAATACCCCCTTGTTGAATGTAACAGTTCGTTCTGTGTTTCTTTCATTGGCTCGACATGACGCGTGTTTGAGGATTAGTGTTCGTAACTTGTTCATTTGGTCCGGCCCGACTTTAATTCCGCTCGGTTACGCCGGATCCTAGTCGGCGATAGCGATTCGATTCGGACAGTCGGCCGAGGGTGAACTTCCCCGATACCATGTGGGTACTTAGGTAAATTGAAGTTGGCAATCGACCCTACCCCACGTGGCCTATCCATTGGCGAAGATCGTTCCGATAGGGGACCCGTCAGTTCTGGAGTTATCCGGGGCGACGACCTTCACATTCCGGGTGATCGGTCGAGCCGGCTGGCGGCTCCATTTTGCGGTCGTGCTCACGGCAGACCCCCCCGGCCCTGTAACAATATTTTAGACTGGCAGCGGCATATCCATCAGCGTGTTTGCGTCAAATTATATTTTCTAGTTTATGTACCTATATGTCCTTTACAGCTTCTCTAAGACTTGTATAAATGCAGTTTGTTACTTGTGCTTTCCTTCTGTTACTATTCTTGGCTTGACAACAAAAAGCAAACTCTGTTGCATTCCCTTCTCAGGTACAACATGCAAGCAAACAGATCACTGTTGAGAAGCAGTACAAGGGTATCATCGACTGCGTTATCCGCATTCCAAAGGAGCAAGGCTTCCTCAGCTTCTGGCGTGGAAATCTTGTGAATGTCATCCGTTACTTTCCAACACAGGCTCTCAACTTCGCTTTCAAAGACAAGTACAAGCAGATATTCTTGGGTGGTGTTGACAAGCACAAGCAGTTTTGGCGCTACTTTGGTGGGAACCTTGCATCAGGTGGTGCTGCAGGTGCTACGTCATTGTGCGTTGTCTATCCCTTGGACTTTGCCCGGACGCGGCTTGCTGCCGATGTGGGCAAAAATTTGGCTGAGCGAGAGTTCAAGGGCCTTGGCCACTGCATTGCAAAGATCTTTCAGGCTGATGGATTTCGTGGCCTCTACCAGGGTTTCAGTGTTTCTGTGCAGGGCATCATCATTTATCGTGCTGCCTACTTTGGCATCTATGACACTGCCAAAGGTATGTTTTGATTTTTTTTTTTCTGTTATTCGTTCATTATCTTCTTTCTATGTAAGGATATTATTGAAATTTCTTTTTTTTAATTTGTTTGTTTACTTTTGATGCAACTCTGCTCGATTTGAGGGAGTCGTCATGGGATATTGGGTTTATTTATTTCTTTATTTTTTTCAGCTTATCTGGCATTTAAATTCCAGATATAGTATTGTCATTGTGCTGTGTCCGTCTATCTCATTTCAAATTCTCCGGCCAAACTGCTGGGTAAATCTGGCTGAAATTTGGTAACAGCAATTGCAAAGCTCGTTCTGGTCACGTGAACAAGTTGGTTAAAATGGCCAACTTAGTAAATTTCT
The DNA here is from genome assembly GCF_056783735.1 of Eptatretus burgeri. Taxonomy (NCBI): domain Eukaryota; kingdom Metazoa; phylum Chordata; class Myxini; order Myxiniformes; family Myxinidae; genus Eptatretus; species Eptatretus burgeri. The sequence goes on along the minus strand of NC_140970.1, from coordinate 58,201,817 downwards.
TCAAAAAAAATATTCTTCTCCAGACCCACCAGTCAGAATGTTACCAAATTTGGGATACACCGTTGGTATACACACCTTTTAGGTTTTCCTTCCCTTTAGTGTACGAACCCAGCTCGTTCTCTAACGACTGCAATCCAAGGTTTGTGCTTCATGAGTGAACGATCGTAATGGTTGGCTATCAAATGGATCTTTGTCAGTTAGGGTATGTGATGTTGGTTACCACATCAACAGCATAACGTTTTTGAAACTTGTATTTCAAAGAAACATACAAAGTCAAATGAGGAAGTTCACCATTACACACAATGTCCAGCTTTGATTCTCGCATTGTTTCCACCCAATGTCCCTGTCCTGCCGGCTCGACATCAAATTCATTATAATTGGCTCCACTCGTTAACAACCACTCTGGACATTAACACCTCATTCACTCATCAGAGTTAAATCGAGCACAGGGATGATCAAAACTCATGTCTCGTCACATGTCACCCGTCTCTCCATCTCCCTCTCATGGGTTTATAAAGTAACAGAACAATCCCGTGCCTTCCAGCAAATGCGATTCTCGTCTCATTCCAGCACCTTTACAAAACTCACCAGGTAGTTTACAGTACAATACCGCCATCCAGTCAAAATTCTCATTGTATCGAGCAGTTTATTACTCCGACGTTTGACTGTCAAAAGGAGGGGTTTTCAAAAAAAAATTGAAGTTAAATTTAAATTCTGTTTTCACCTTTCGCAGGCGCAAAGGTTGATTCACACTCGGTTGCATCAAGATTTGTTAAATTTGAATGTTTTGTATCCTCGGTCTGTGTGGAATGCATTGCACTAAGGGGAGGCTTCCATTGGCTTCCATGCTGCCTCACGAGGCTATCTTAAGTTCTATTCGATTTGTTTTCACTTTTGGGACCTTGTGGTGTAGCTACAGTCTTAACGTAGATAATTTTCGTAAAATCTGAGCAGAAACACACTTCATGAGGAAAGTGTATTAAAGTCAGGGTCATTCATAGTATTCAGCTTGTATTAAAATCCTTACTACACAAAACTTTTAATGTATAACTGTCAATTTTAATCCTTCAAGTATAAGCATTTTTATTAATGCTTATCCTTCAATATAGACATAGAAACATTTTGAAAGACATTACCATAAAACAGACGAAAAAGAAAACCACAAAGCTTTTCATTGTGCTAATAAGGTGAAATTTGCACAAAGTGAATGGGGTAAGGAAGAAGAACAGTCTAATAGACAGACGCCTATCAACAAAGTAAATTCTGATTGGATGTTCTCCACTGATGCGTTGTCACCTCCCAGTGGTCTTGGTGGGAGGAGCCCATTCAGTGTTTAGCTCTCCTATTGGAGGTTGCAGTCTGAAGTGGAGCACCTAAGGTTGCTGCAGAATCCTATTCGTTATCTGTGATTGTGAAACGAGTTTGTCTTCTTTGCACAAATGAGCACAGATTCCAATACAGATGGACAAATGAGGGAGGGAAAATAGAGGAGCAAGCCCTTGGAAAAGCTTGTGGTCTGAAATGGTGATTGACAGCTGGCTTGAAGATCTGGAGGGGAGAATGGGATTGAAGAGAATGTGGAGGTTTGTTCCACAGGTGGGAATGAAGAGGATTGAATGGAGGTGAGTAGTGATTCTGGATTTTGTGAGTTTCACCGGAAGGCAGTTGCTGCGGGCTGTGTGCGCCCTGCAGATACCAAACCCGAAGGAGAGAGGGGAGAGCACGGAAAGATCAGATGGTAGAAGATAGACTGCCGACCCACCTGCGGTGGCAAAGTGGCCCATAGACTACTTCATCGTGGGAGATTTCAATGATTTTGAAAGTCTTGGATTCCACAGCATCAAGCTGAGCAAGATATGAGGCAGGGTAGGAGCCAGCCAGAGGGGAGAGCAGTATTCCATCAAGCTGTGGATGAAAGCTTTGGAGGTGGATGAGTTCAGGTGTGCTAAGGAAGGACCTTGCTTGATGGTGCACAGACAAGATTTGAAAGTCAACTTTGGGATGTAGTTTGCCCAAGAAAGATGAAGGATGATGGTAATACCCAAGAGTGAGTGCTGAAGTTTTTATTTTTATAATTGGGGTACCAGGCCGACAAGGCTGGGTAACCTATTGGTTTTCTTCTGTTTATTTTTATTCCACCAGCGTTTTTTTTATTTTTTATTTATTTTTTTTTTTTTTCCCCACCTTCACTTCATTTTCTTGAACCATAAGTCAGATCGACACAATTTTCACCATAGTATGTATCTTTTTTTTTTGATGTCATCAATTAAGTATGCTGTCATAGTTCACGTGGTACCGGCGCCATCTTTGAAAAACCGAAAAACTCTGGACTTCTATCTTCGAAACCGTGCAATGGAAAAAAAAATTGAAACTTGGCACATGGCAAGAACTCCACATGGGAACACATGTGATTTTTCATGACGTAATCTGTGAAGTGGTATCCTGGTGGAAATTCGACAACGCTGCATCCGAAAAATTTGAAATTTCCTGAGCGTCATCTCCGCAACAACTTGCCGTAGAAAAAAAATTATGACATCATAGGTCACTTGGTTCGGCAACCATATTCTTTTGAATTTTTTTATTTTTTTTAATCTTCCCCAGAACGAACAGATAGATTGAGGTTAAACTTTACTCACACATTCCCTATGTCATCCTTTTATAAGTTTATTAATTTCTCATTGATCAGTCACATGGTTTGGTGGCCAATATTGAATTTACCCAAAAACCTTCAAACATCTCCAGAACGGCTGGTCAGATGAAGCGAACTTCACAAACATATTCTCCATGGGGAGGGCATACAAGTTTGTTAATGAATAATAGGTCACATGGTTTGGCAGCCATATTGGATTGAAGAAAAATATTAAATGTTTTTCTCTGGAACCACTTCACCTATCAAAGTGAAACTTTGCAACTGTCATCTCACCCCATGGCTGCATATATGGTAAAAATTGTCACGTCACGTGGTTTGGTGGCCATCTTGGATAGAAAAATGCACCTTGTCCGAACAACGCGAAACTTGACAAGCATGATCCCCTTCCCCATTTGAGGGAGAATGTAAATTTATGATGCAATAGGTCACGTGGTACAGCAGCCATGTTGGATTGAAAAAATAAAAAGTCTTCTCTGAAACGGCTGAACAGATCGAGGTGAATCTTTCAGGTATGACAGCCAGCCGATCCATGGCGAACCAAAAGTTCCAACCTCCTTTTGATGTAGGTCACATGGTTTGGCAGCCATATTGGATTGAAGGACAAAATATTAAATGATGTTTACTCTGGAGCCGCTGCATTAATCAATGTGAATTTTCACAATTGTAACGTAGCCGACATGGGAACGTGTGTTTTAAATTTCAACCCGATAGGCCACAAGGCCTGATAGCCAGAATTATTTGAATCTGAACTTTTAGAAAAAAAGGCTCACTTGTCTGTACCTGCATGTGTTTAAGGGTACAGGAGTAGCAGCTCAATTGATACCGATAATGGCCCCAGGAAAAAATGGTCAACTGTGCACATAATAAGTGGATAGAACATGACCTGTTTCTCAGTGCATAACTTGTGAATCCCGTGTCGTAGAGAAATGTGTGGAGCCTCATTAGACTCTGAGGAATCTCGCTGATGGTGTCCACATTTATTATTGTGTTTAACTTATTTAAACATTAATTCAATTGCTTCCGACTATGTATTCAGGAAAAAGGGCTTACTGCTTGCGAAATAAATAGATTGATTTGTGGCGTTTTACTGCATCTATGACTCATCAATCCTGCGTAGTTGGGGGGTTGGGGGGGACTCCATGTTACTCGGCGGAATTCCGATTTACCCTGTGGTGACATTTCCTCCACATTCATTACTTCGTGTTCAGGTAATTTAAACACCAATTCAATTGATACCAGCAATGCCCCCAGGAAAGAGGGCTAACTGCATTCGTAATAAATAGATTGAACACTTCATGTTACTCGGTCCGTAATTAGTCAGTCCCGTGTTGTATCAAAGCAAGGTTGTGTCAAAGCCAGACGTCTTGATATCTGATCACTGCCAGCAGTTATCAAGTGGCAGTTCTAGTTATTATTATTATTATTATAATACTCGGCGGAACTCGGCGGAATTCAACATGTTATTGAAATATCACAGATAACTTATTTTTAAAAGAATATCAAGACCTTAAGCTGGAAAGACTTCAAGGAGGAGTTTCTACTTTGACCATGTAATGTTGGTTTTGTCTGTTACTGAAGGGACGGGAGGAGATATTGTGTGCAACGATACTGTTATCTACCGGTGAGGCTTTGCATTGTTTAATGCTCCGTTCTTTTAGGTTTTGCTCTATTCCGACCATCTTCCATGAGCTTCAATCTTGTGTAGAAATAAAAATGATTGAACAGTTCACATTTAGTTATTGTATTCAATTGGACTGACATTCGTGTGGGATACATTCCAGGAAAACCGTGTGAATGTGGGGGAAGTTTCAATGAGATAGGTTCTGGGGATTTCCCGACCCACAAAAAATTTGTGAACGTCGGAGAAAATCTCTCAAAAATGCTGTGGAAATAGACAAAAATGCGTGAGTTTTGTCATTGCAATGGAGCCAAGGGGATAACATTGTTGGTTCCTGCTTCATGAAAAAGGCTGCAAATGGTAACACCAAAGTTTGGGAATTGGTACAAGGGGATAACGTTATCGGTTCCTGGTTGAAAGGGGAATTTTTATTATTTTTGTTTATTTATAAATGTTTTTGACCGCAGTTAGTTTCATTGAAGATGCTTGCAAATAAAATAAAATGACAACACCAGGTACAGATTTCATTTTATTAAAGAATGCATTTTAAAGTCGATTAACCATTCCATACCATGAAACGAAAAAACATCATGTACCATTTCAATTTTTTAGCTGCGTTTCGCGTAGCGGGACGTGGCTCGAAGACAGCGCCGCGCTGTTCTTCTTGTTCTTCTGATGAAGACAAAACCTTTACAACTGCTTTTTTATATACAGGATCCGGATCTCCTTAAATACTAAACACCTGTACACATCCTCGCATTGAGGGTGACTTTTGAGAGCGTCTATCATGAACTTTTACATATATTCGGACATTTGCCTTAGTTTCGAAAAGTTCGCGTTACTATTTAAAGATTATTCCATTTAATGTATTGTAATTTCGTAAATACACTATTTTCTCGTCATGAACGACGATCGCCTATGACAGGTCTCGCTGTTGGCTCCGTCAAGGCACGTGACAAAATATCGGGGGGGTTCTTCTTCTGGTGAAGACAAAACCGCTAGGACACGGCTCTTGGACACATTTGTCCTTGTTATTAAACACACAGCACATGTAACTACAAAAAGATGAGGATGAAAATTAAAAACCATGGGTCATCTCAAGATGAGCCATTCTAAGTGAAAGTGCTGAGGTAGATTATGCTGAGCGTCTTTAAAATGTAACAGCTCAGATGTTGCTGTTTGTCGCAAGATGGTTATTCACACAAAGATGTGCTGAATGGTTCCATTGTGTAATGTCTGTTTGCGACGATCTGGTAATTGGATGCATCAATATATACTTGTTCGTGTTTTCATTCTGTAAGTAACTCATGGGGAATGACGTGTTACACTGGTGGACACCCTGCGAAGCTCCAATCCATGTACTGGAAGCAGGTCGGCTTGTGGCTGAATGGAAGTTGTGTTTTCGAACTGTTATGCTAGTGAAAAAATAAAAATAAAAACCAAGATCTTGCCAAAAGGTGACCACGTGTGACTTCTTTAAGGTCACACTGAGGTGAACAGAGCTGCTATCCACCAGGAGCGACTCCTTGAGGAATATCTGCCTACGAGAGATTCCGATGAGAATCGTTCTACAGAGTAACCATGAAAAATATGAGTTTGCCTCATAACGTCACCAAATGACGTCATAATGTCTCAAGCTTGACATATCTAGAAAGCAGTCATCGAGGTGTTCAATTTGAGGTATTGCACGATATGGAACCTAAGATTTCAAAATTTGACCTTGGGGTCAAAAACTTTCGACCTCCAGCGCTAACCATGAAGGTCAAGGCCGATCGCCACCAAAAATTAATCAGCTGAGCACCAGTCCATGAACTATATTCCCATGAAGTTTGAAGACGATCCGATCAAAATTGCTCAAAAATAAGGATTTCGTCGACTCCCCTGATTTGCGACAGTGACCTTGACCTTTGACCTTAAATTTTATGTGCTGAAAGGGACCTCTATAGGACTCTGATATGCCAAGTTACAAAAATTTCCAATGATAACTGCTCTGCAGAGTGATCGATACGTGATTACAGACAAACAAACAAAAAATAAAATAGCATACAAGCTGACGAACATATCTTGCAAAAACTTCGTTTTGGCAAGATAAAAATCTCCACGGAAACCGTACACGCGGGGCAATTTCTCGCGAATACATGGAACTTCGATTGTCAGGGTCCGGGTGTATTTTGTCATATTAGTTCATTTGTATGATTGGCTATCGTTGCAGTGATTTTTCTGAATGTTGTCTGTTGTAGTTTTTTTTTTTTTTTTTTTTTTTTTTTTTTTTTTTTCTTTTTTGGCTTTTACAGGGTGGAAGGCTGAGGAGCTGCATACACAAATCATACATAAGACAACACCAGATTTTACTTCGGACAAACAGAGCCACTGAGCTTGCACAGTGACCTCACTTGCGAGAGCACTCTGGGTACCAGTGATGCCATCTTTATGATGTCTCTATAATTCTTCCAGACAGCATGGCAATTAAGGAGGAATTTCCTCTTCAGCATTTGGATGCCAATCTTTCGGGATTATTCATGCTCTATCGTCCTTAAATTTGAGCATCACGCAAGGAAGCAGCACTTACCATTTGTCTTTGTACGCCTGTCAACTCATTTTATGTCTCCCTTATTCAAGAGCTCTCACAGATTGACTCGGTTGCCAGTGATTGTTATAATACTAAAATTGAATTTAAATTTTTTTTAAAACACCATTAAACAAAAATGCACTTAGTATCAAGTAATATTGTTGTGCCAGGTTCAGTGGCGAGGACGACCCCCAGATGGAGCAGTTGGGCTGTCTCTCACCGAAATGGAAAGGTCGTAACCTTCGGATACGGGTCCCTTGGTGGACCGTGGACGCCAATATTTCGACGGCGTGGGGTAGGGTTAATTGTCTAATTTAAATTTACTTAAGTACCCACGGCGTCTAACTACCGGGGAAGCCTCACCCTCGGCCAACTTTATCCGAACTGAATCGCTGTTACCGACTCTGATCCGGCGTAACCGAGCGGGGATTACCAAAGCCTGCTGGACCAAATGAACAATTTACGGCACAAACGGCCTCAATTCTCAAGCCTGAACCATGCTCGGCCAATGAAAGAAAACGCGGACAACGAACGAACATTTAACAGGTTTATTTACAATAATCGGGAAGGGAGACACAGAGCAGACTTGACCACAAATATGCAGGAAAATGTACAATGAAATCATTTTTTTCATTTTTTTTTGTATCATTCATGCATGGGCTACTTTTACCAAGTTTGGCCAAAATTCCTTCAGCACTTCACAAGTTCTTGTGGTAACAAATCTTAAGGATGCAGACAGACAACCCAAAAACTTAATGACTGGCTGTGGAGGCATTAAAAAAAAAACATTCAATCTGTTTGTGCTGTTGCAATGAAGATGTGGTTATTCTCATTTGGGTAGTCTGGTTTCATTTCATTGATGATAGGGTGGTAATTTTCAATGGGCATTTTTCAGAATGCAGATCTTCACTCCAGGTCAGATGTGCAGTAAGATTTGAACCAATGTCAAAGTTCATCCCTGACAGCCATATTGACACAAATGAACCACTTTTGACATCATTATTATTTTATTTTTTTGCAGGTATGCTGCCTGATCCGAAAAACACCCACATCATTATCAGTTGGTTAATTGCTCAGTCAGTCACAGCAGTCTCCGGTTTTGTCTCTTACCCATTTGACACTGTCCGACGTCGCATGATGATGCAGTCTGGTCGTAAAGGAGGTGAGCATGAAACCTGTTTTTATGAATGATATTCATGTGTTCCCTCTCCCTCCCCCCCCCACGCCCTTTTGTCAACATTTTTAATGCCTCCACTCAATCACTCAATCCCCACAAATGTTTGGCAGCTGACATCATGTACTCGGGGACCATGGACTGTTGGCGCAAGATCATGAGACAAGAGGGAGGTGGTGCTTTCTTCAAGGGTGCCTGGTCTAATGTTCTACGTGGAATGGGTGGTGCTTTTGTGCTCGTCCTCTACGACGAAATCAAGAAATACACATGAGGCCCAGTAGGGTTGGCAGTGAGGATCGGGAGCTCTTTCAGAATAGCCACTGAGGGAGAGGAGGGCAGGGGACCACAGCAGACAGAATAAAGTGTAAATTGTTTGGAGAAATGTGCTGGCAATGTTGATTACTCTTGGCTGGTGAGTTAACATCACATCCAGCTTTGCTTGTGTTAGATATATCTTACCATTCCACATTTTTGAAAAAAAAAATTCTGTTAAATGGTGGAGGTAAGATTTCCTCACCATGTCCTGAATCCCCCTTTCAATTCTGAAGATTTTGGAGGCCAAGAGGTTTTAGACCAATTTCAATTGGTACACATTCCCTAAACATGGTGGTTAAAATGCGTGGGTATTTTTTTGTTTAAAGTTGAACATAGAAATTGTCAGTACTGTAATGGAAAATGTTTGCTGTTGGTTTGGTATTTTGGGGAGGGAATAAGAAATTTAAAGTTTGGGGTGTACATCTCAAATCCCTCTGGATTACTGTAATTTTGTCCACTTTACTTTATTTATCAATGTCACTGTTTTGTTTTGACTCCATTTCCAACTCCATGGTCCAATAAAACCCTTCCCGACATTATTTTCCTGTTTGCATTGCATTATACAAATTTTAAATGTGGATCGCCGAATGTAACTTTAGTTTTAAATGTAAAGTCTTATTTGTTTTTAGCTCACCTGGAACGTAGTTCAGGGGAGCTTTATGGGATGGCACGTCATCTGTCTACAAACATTTTCACCTTTAACTACACCCACTTTCGATGAAATTTCATGACAACATTCATCAGATGGTATGTACCAAAGTTTGTTCATGGCATTAAAAAAAAAAAAAATCAGGCACCTGAGGTGGGTGGGGGTGTGGAGGAGGGGTTGCCCCAAAAATAGCTATTTATTTTCTTCAACTACACACACTTTTGAAGAAGCTTGACCAAAACCATTATCACCTGTGATGTACCAAAGTTTGTTCACTGCATTAAAAAAAAAATACATAGGTATTTACTTTCTTTGGTAATTATTTTGTGGGTCATCCACACAACAGTGGTTCCTGGGTTTTCTTATCCAGCAGCTACCAGGTGACCACCCAGGGTATTGCCCCTATTTTTGTAGTCCAGGCTTATTGAGTCCAGGCAACAAAAAATCTGGAGGCAAGGGTGTGGAATTCTAATAGGGTTGAGGGATGACTGAATGGAAGAAACAGGTTGAACTTGACGGCATTTGGTAGAGCGCATACCGCCACCAGGTTGAACAGTTTACATTTTGTATGCCACTGATCGGTTGGATTTAGACCTGAAACAAAATCGAATCTGTTTGTTCTTGTCCCCTACCCAAATCACCCTTCAAGTTTCATCCAAATCTGTCAAACTTTTTGAAATACCACTTTGTTCTACATCTCAAGTGTGAATAATTGCTTGCATATCAAAATTGTCGTATCTGGACATGAACCAAAATCTAATCTATTCGTTCTTTTCACCCAACCGACCTGTCTATGGTTCATCTAAATGTGCATAACACTGATTCTGCTCACAGAGCAACAGTTGAAAATATAACTCCCTCCCCACCGTAATTGGCAGAGGTAACAATATGGATACAGGTGCAAATAAAACCCTCAATCATAAGTAGAAAAAAAAAAAAACGAGTTTGTGTCAAAGCCACCCAATGCTCGCCTGTTTATACATTTATCGTTTTTAAAAGACTAGTCTAATATTTTTTTATAAAGCATTGCAGTGAAGTCTGATCCAAATAATTTTAAAGCAATATATGTATTTGTATCTTGTAATCAGTAAAAAATAGTGTGGTAGATAAAAATATTAAAGTAAATAACTTGCACCACAAACTAACGTTTTCATGCTGACGCTCACGCCGGGGGTATCGCTATCGCTCTGTTTTTCGAACAGGCGAGCAAAAAGGGGGTGGAGGGGGGGATAGAGAGAGGAACTTGACAATGGAGGAACAGGTAGATTTTGGGAGGATTAATGAGGTTAGAAAAGATCATGGGGATGGTGAACAGCTGTCTTGAAACCAGAGGGGAAAATTGAGATGGAACAGAAGAAGCACTTGGTTTTGCAGGTGAGAAAAGAAATGAGTGGTGAGCAGTTGGCCTGGATTTTGGGAGTTTAATCAGAATTGGTTTATTGATGGACCACGTCCTGCAGAAAGAAACCTGTGTGGACAAGGGAAAGGTGCAAGATTGAAGAGCAAGAGACACTTTTGAGATAACAGTAATTGGCTTGGAGACCAACTTTGTGTGAGATGCCAGTGATTTTTGAAGGCTTTGTTTTCTTTCAAGTTGATAAGGTATGAGGCTGGGTGGCCATTGCAATAGCTTGCCTCCTTCCCGATGGACACCATGGGATATTTATCGTCAAACTCATGGTGGAGACGGGACACCTAGGTTAACGTCCATCCGAGGGACCGCACATATTGAATAACCCTGCCTGCGAAACACTAGGATGACAGTTTATAGCTGGGTCAGGATTTGAACCGGGCTCGACGACTTAGAGGTGAGTGTGCACAGCTCCTGGCCATCCTGCCAACCCAGCCGAGTATGGTCCCGTGTGTTTTGCCTCACGCTTCCTCAGATCACACGAGATGGGCAAAATTGAGGGGGTGATTGAATGACGAGTCGACACCATTGTAAGGTCATCAAGCAATCAAATATCATGTTTAGATTTGAAACTTTTTTAATTTTTTTTAACTTGATCACATGTTTTGACTGCACATCAAAATAAGTGACATTTCTAATTTGAAAAAAATACACTGTAGTGCAAACTTCCATTTTGGATGAACTGGATGTACTTTCACCCATGAACGATTGTACATCATTTTAAGCTTTGAGGTGGTTTTTTAAACAGAAATAAAACTTTCTAAAGTCTGTATTGCGAGTCACAAGTTGCCCTTTTCTGTAAAAAAGAAATTTCACGATTCTGCTTTGGTGTCCCTTACATTTACATGCCAAAAAACAAACTTTATTCAAGAGGAGTTGAAAACTGCTTTTTTTATTGTAAAATAACTAACTCCAAGTGGTACTGTACATGCAAAAAAAAAAGATGTGGGTCCACCCCTAATTGCTCTCATAAAGCACAAACCCCTGTTTTGGCTAGCCGAGGGCACATTCGTACAGGGCAAAAACTTTCATGGAGGGTGAAGGAGAGGGCTCTAAATTGTTGTTTTCTATATTTGTTGTGGTCAAACTTTGTAACCTTTCCTCATTGGACCATTGATAACATGATGAGACGTTATCTACATATATATATATATATATATATATATATATATATATATATATATATATATATATATATGCTTGTCTCTCTCCTCTCATGCACAGCCACATCTTTAAATTTCGAACTCCCAACTCGGTACAAATACAACTTTGTGTTGTAATATAGGTTAAGTGGCTGAGGTCTCACTCACATGGGGGTCTGGGGGGTGGGGGATGAAAATTCTCCAAGTAAATATGTACCATGTTGCACCACATGGTGGTGGCAGAGGGTATTACAATTTCCTTTTTTACCTGGGCAACACTGAGTCTAAAGCACTCTGCACAGGCAAATTTGTTGCCCTTCCTTTATACACCCCCCATCCCCCCTGAAACAAGGACAAATGTGTCCAAGAGCCGCATCATAAAGGTTTTGTCTTCACCAGAAGAAGAACAACAATAACGTTGTTCTTATTGCCAAAAGCTCTCTTCGAGCCAGCGTTCGCAACGCGACAATGGCTAAAAACAGAGGGCCTGTCAAAGCCTGTCACCGTGTGTGAGACATTTCTAGCGGGAAGAGACATCAGGTTGAATGGGGAGCAGGGGGATTGGGGTGAGGGTGAGAGGTTAAAGCAGTCTGCATGGATAAATTTGTCTTCCCGTCCTTCTCACCCAAAAGTTTTGGCAAATACGACAACTAATTGATCCGTCAGCAAAGTGACGGGTCGGCTGTGATTGTTGTTGCGCTCCTCAGCTGGAATCCATGGATCATCACTGTTTCGGGGCCCACTCCAGTTCAGTGACTGACGGGCAGCCCCAGCTGCACAGCACATACACCACCAAGTGAAATTGGCATACATGATCATCACCAGATATTGCGACATCGGCCTCCACGATCACCACCAGGTATTGACCAAATTTATCAGGTGTTGAATCGATTCACTCTGCACTCACCTTTGCCTCCAGATCCACAACGAAGCTATTTCTGCTGTTTCCAGTAGTTGTGTCATCGTATTCTTGACTTGTTTTGATGACACTGCAAGCATCTGGAAGTACTTCAGCATAGATCTTGCCACAAAACCTCGACAACCCACTTCCAATAGCACATCACACTTCAACCCAGTCACACACTTCTCGAACCTCTTAATTAATACCAACACAACTTTCATAAGCCCATTCCATATTTCCCTCCCATGGTACTGTCAGCTCAACGATGAAAACACTTTTCACCACATCAGACCAAATAATTAAATCAGGTCTTTGTTGGACGACTGAGAGATCGGAACCTCAGCGCTCTGTCCAAATCTGCATCTATCTGCCAGTCCATACCTGGCTTCAAAATGCATACTGCCCCTTGACATTGGTTAACTTCAGTTTCTCACCATCCTTGATGAACTTGATAATGGTCTTTTTATGCCCGATTTGTTTGCCTCATCACATAGCCTCTTTGTCACCTCGGCAATCACTCGCAAAACCTGGTTATGTTGCCAAGTATACCTGGCTGGAGATTTTTGGCAACCAGCTTGTATGGGCTCGAATGTCTCTCTTCTACCACACCTGGCACATTCTACCGACTCAGCCAATTTCCATTTTGCCAGATTCACCGCAGTTGGCATTTGGTCACACATTGATTTAAGTACAAAGATTCGTCGCTGTTGCTCCATCTTTCACAACGATGCCCAGCTACCCATCTTCTGCACAGCCATCTCCCATGCTGTCCATGCCCTTTGCTGAGGTTGACTTACAGCTTGAACCATTTTTCTCTTCCATACATTTAATCTATTTGCCAACCATCTCCCGTTTCCCACCTTCACTCCTTACCACCGTTTCTCTTCTTTCCAACCAAATGCTTTCCTATTTTGCTGGACTGCCACAATGATATCCTTAATTTGCAATCTACTCTCCTCATCTTCAACCATCCTCTGAACGTCCCACTAAGTTCCTGTTCTTATCTTTGGCCCCAGTTCACTGGTTTTTAGCTCGCCTGTTGGAAGAACAGAGAGCTATAGCGATACCCCCGGCGTGAGCGTCAGCGTCAGCATCAGCTTGAGTGTGAAAATATTAAAAGTTTTTGGTGCAAGTTATTTAGAAGCTCGCCATTAATTTCATGTGTACTAGGATGCTGATATTTGGCATGGAGGTTCCTTTGGGGTATACTATTGGTGTAGTGAAGTTGAAATTAAAAAATAATTTCAAATGTTTTAAATTTTTGACCTGTTTTGAACTTAATTTTTTTTTTGCACATCAACGTTAAAGTTTTTGGTGCAAGTTATTTAGAAGCTTGCCATTCATTTAATATTGTTGTGGTTACCAAATTCGCAAACCACCATTCAGGTCCCTTAGGTGAGATATCTCGGTAAGTATATGTGTAGTTAGGCCCAAACCCGTTGTCTAGTGGGAATACATGTCATTTATGCGTGCTGCGACTCTTCAGGATAGCCGTTTTTCTTTTACTATCTTTATTTTGGACCAACCGCCATTGTTACCACCACCAACACAACATCAACCACCCACCGCAACGCCGCTTCACCACAACCGCCACGACCTTCCCGTCACACCTCGCAACCGTCGCATCGCCACCGTTCTTGCGCCGCTTGTGGGTACCGGTGTTGGACTCGTGCAGGGCGCGCGCCGAACAGCGTGTACAAAACCACGGATTTTCTGCTTCAAAAACGGATCAAAAACGACACACGCCCACTTTTGTGCCGTCCAATCGGTGAGCGAGGGGCGATTTGGCCCCGCCTCCAGGGCGTTGGAGGGCGATCGCTATATGCAAATTTATGGATCAAAAAGCATTCACGCCCACTTTTTCTCGGGCCAATGGGGAGCGAGGTGAAAGGTCAAAGATGAGAGAGCGAAGCCACGGGGCTTATATAAGCGACCGTGTTCGTCAGTCAAGAGAACAAGAGTTAAGACTTCGCGGGCGGTGGAGTTGGGAAGAAGAAGCCAGAAGGAGTTGGTCGTCGTCGTGTGCGTTGGAGTCGGAGCAAAAGGGGACGGAGCTGTGGAGAGGCAGCGAGGGCAGACGAGGGGGTGCTCGCGTCGTGCAGGGAGCTGCACACCAGGGAGGCCGACGGCGCGACCTGGCCGAGGTGGAGACGCTCGTCGCGGGACTCGAGGCAGAGTGGAAATCCTCTATACCCCGAGCATCAGCAACCCCCTCCTGTTTCCCCCCGCGCTGAGATAGTGCGACCAAGGGGGCCCCTTTCCCACCCCCTACCAGACACTGCCCGCGAGGCCCGCGGAGTTGAGGCACCATCGCCGCTCCGCGTCTCATCACCAGACGGGTAGGCCCGACCCGGTCTCGGCCTCAGGCCCGCCTCATCTTTGAGGGTTCTCTATTCTTTTTCTTGGTTTTGGATATGTGTTGTCGGCGCCGTCTGTGAAGTAAAATTGTATAAGTGTTGCCGTGTGCTCGCGTAATCGGTATTAGATCTGCATTGTCGCATTTGCTTTTTGTGTAAAATTGCATTGTGTTTCTTTTCTCTTTTCTATGTGCTTTTGGTGGAATTGAATATGTGTGCTTTCCGTTCAGCGCGAATAAATGTGCTTTGTGTTGAACTGTTTCCCGCTTCGCTTCGTCATTTCTTTCATTGAATCCTCATCTTGCTTCACGTAAAGGGTTGGTAGTGGGCTGAATACGCCCGATAATTAATCAAACCGTCGAGGTCGACGAATAACACCGCTCGGTTATCCCGATAGTACGGAACGGGTCGCTTAAGTGGCCCGTGTCCGAAGTCGACCTGCGGCGAGGTGCGATCGCCCGGTCTACCCTCCGTGTGGGTACTTAGGTAGGTCGAATTTGGCGAGCAACCCTATCCCACGCGGGGGCTGATTGGCTCGATCGCGGTGAGACCGAAAGGTCCACCCGTGACTGGTTCCCGGCGTTAGTCCGAGAGGGTCACGACTGGATTGTCCGTCCGGTGGGCGACGTGCCGCGATTCGAGGTACGTGGCCGTCAGCACGCCGGCGGGCGCGAATCCGTTACAATATGTATACTAGGATGCTGATATTTGGCATGGAGGTTCCTTTTGGGTATACTATTGGTGTAGTGAAGTTTAAATTAACAAATGATTAAAAAAAAAAATTCAATTTTAACCTAAGATGGTGTCAAAGCCACCCAATGCTCGCCTGTTTATACTAGACGCTTGCCATTCATTTAATATGTGTACTAGTTTACTGATTACAATAAACAAATACATATATTGCTTTAAAATTATTTGGATCAGACTTCACTGCAATGCTTTATAAAAAATATTATTAGACTAGTCTTTTAAAAACGATAAATGTATAAACAGGCGAGCATTGGGTGGCTTTGACACCAACTCTCTGGTTGTATTCTGGCTTTGCGAATCTTATATTCTTCAGATGGTGACCTTAATGGCAGCTTTATCTTTGAACTTCTGTATAAAGCCAAACCATTTCCACATATATGAATTGATGGTCTTCTCCATCCTCTCCACTCTTGTTAGGGTGAACTCATATATTTGGAGAGGCCATACGACATGAGGCAACAACCCAAATTGGTTGAGCACCATATCTTATACCACCCTGGCAAGCAAGCTACAACCATCAATTGTAGACAGACCTTGCACAACTTGCTTCTGCACCTGGATTCCTCCATGTCCATCTGCTAACGGTTGTGCATACCAACTTCTCAGACTCTTAACTGGCTGTTCATTCAATGTCGGGATTATATCCTCAGCCACCACAAAATGAAGCTCTTTCACTTTACCTTTCTTCACAGAAAGACTCCTGCTCTTCTTTGGTTTAAATTCCATCCGGCTCCATGTAATGAGCTCTTCTCGTTGCTTCAACAACATTTTAGCTGCTTCCAACTCAGGAGACAGAATGGTGATGTCATCCATAGAGGCCCTTATTGGTGGCTGTGGTTTTTCCACACCTCAGACTACACCAGTTGCTACTCCTTTTGCTCCACAGATAACTTCTGCCATAGCCATAAGAAACAGCAATGGTGAAATCGCACACCCCATTGGTATGCTGACTTCCAAGTGCCTGCCACTTGGTTGTATACGTACTTTGGTGTAGAAAAACACTTTAAAAAGGCATTGTAATATTGTAGTCTAGATGCCAAACAGCCATTTCAGGGCAAAGCGTGCTTTAGCGTCATTATTACGTTTTTTGGTTGATTCATCGCCTCTGAGCTATCCTGAATAGAATCAGCCGGGTGCCCCAGACTCGCACCCTTGAGGAATTTTTTTTTATAGAGGCGAAAAACAAAATGGCCACCACCGACTTTTGATAAATTCTGTTTTGGGCTATATCTTCACTTCTAATGCACTTGCAAACACAATTTTGGTGTCTACTTCCATGTTTTCATGGTCAAGGAATCCGATAATGATAAAATGAAAGTTGTACAGATAACACCTGTATCATACTTTCAAGATGTCGTCCACCGATCACCGATAAAAACTATTTTTTTGCCAATATTTTATAATAGACCCCGATATAAGCATAATAATTGTTTCTGCTACTATGTTTTCAGTGTCAATGAATACAAGGAAAACGCAATCCAGCTGCTGGAAGCATTCGTCATCATAACATGAAGATCCCTGCTCGACCTTACCCATATTAACGTGTGTGGGCGTCGGCGGGGGGGATCGCAGGTGTGAGGTGACCGAGTGAAGTTGTCATACAGGTAAATAATCTTGTCCGATTGTACTTTTCACCTTTTCCGTGTCGCACGTAATTTGCAATCAGCGTTTATCGTCAGAGAGCAGGTGCTGCCACGTGGGTGTCGTCAGGAGAGGTGGGCTGCAGGCATGCTGTCTTGGAGCCGCCATTTTGTTGTCTTTTCGATTTTTAGGTAATTTCTCGTGTTCGGCATCGTGATCGTTGACACTATGTGCTAAAATATGTTCATGTTATTACGCTGAATGGTCCAGCTTCATGAACTTTTTCCGCACTTTCTCTGCTCATCGCACCTTTTCATTCATTGCATCGTAGAGTTTGCCTAGAAAATTAGTAATCGATCTTTATGTACGTTTTCAAGTGATGGTGACAAAAGTAGGCCATGGCTTCTTCCGAAGAGAGTACATCTTGCTTCTTTAATTGCTCTCATGCTTCCAAGAAGCTGCTAACTGCCGGTATAACTCGACAAGAAACAATCATCAGAAGTAGTATACGTAGAGGTGATTTGTTTCACGAAAAACTAACTGATTCTCAGTCCATTCTGTGTCACAAAAGCTGCGTATCCACGGATACATCTGAACACCGTATGAAGAGACATGAACACTTAGACAAGCATGAAGCT
Source organism: Eptatretus burgeri (assembly GCF_056783735.1). NCBI lineage: Eukaryota > Metazoa > Chordata > Myxini > Myxiniformes > Myxinidae > Eptatretus > Eptatretus burgeri. The sequence goes on along the minus strand of NC_140970.1, from coordinate 58,184,062 downwards.
CCTCCACCAAAAAAAACACCACGTTCTCATTCAGGTGAATTCGATTTCGAAACGCACTGTGTCTTCTGTGGCAATCAATGTGAACAGCTTGATTCTAGAAATCCCCAGCGATGGAGAAAAGTGATACAATATAGAACAGCCGATCAAGGGAAGAATTGCATGTCATTTAAGCTAAGTATTTTGACAGTTTGTGACCAGCGCGAGATGACATCTAAGTTCATGGTGTACGTCTTCGAGTCCAAGGGGCAGTCTCTGATTTGCACGCTGCTGATGCGTTTACATGCCAAAAGCTATACAGGTATGTGTGTGGTATACAGGTTTGTGTGTGGTATACAGGTTTGTGTGTGTGGTATACAGGTATGTGTGTGGTATACAGGTATGTGTGTGGTATACAGGTATGTGTGTGGTATACAGGTTTGTGTGTGGTATACAGGTATGTGTGTGGTATACAGGTTTGTGTGTGGTATACAGGTATGTGTGTGGTATACAGGTTTGTGTGTGGTATACAGGTATGTGTGTGGTATACAGGTTTGTGTGTGGTATACAGGTATGTGTGTGGTATACAGGTATGTGTGTGGTATACAGGTTTGTGTGTGGTATACAGGTATGTGTGTGGTATACAGGTTTGTGTGTGTGGTATACACGTATGTGGCACACACGTGCGTGTGTGTGTGGTATACAGGTATGTGTGTGGTATACAGGCTTGTGTGTGGTATAAAGGTTTGTGTGTGTGGTATACAGGTATGTGTGTGGTATACAGGCTTGTGTGTGGTATAAAGGTTTGTGTGTGTGGTATACAGGTATGTGGTATACAAGTGTGTGTGTGTGTGGTATACAGGTCTGTGTGTGGTATACAGGTATGTGTGTGTGGTATACAGGTACGTGTGTGTGTGTGTGTGAGTGTGAGTGGTATACGTGTACGTGTGTGTGTGGTATACAGGTATGTGTGTGGTATACAGGTATGTGTGTGGTATACAGGTATGTGTGTGGTATACAGGTTTGTGTGTGGTATACAGGTGTGTGTGAGTGGTATACAGGTATGTGTGTCATGTACAGGTGTGTGTGTGGTATACAGGTGTGTGTATGTGTGTGGTGTACGTCTGGACGACACATGATTACGGAGTGAAAATAGGAGTAATCGTTTTATTTAGCTGCTTTTCCAGCACCGAGACAAACAAGTCGCCATCACACATTGTGCAACGGACGCCATTTTGTTTTCCTTCTCGGCGTCAATTAGCACAATGATGTCAATTGTCAACAGAATTCAAACTGGGTAATTGTTTTCAGACTTTTATTTCCATAACAAGTGGGAAATTACTAAAAGTAGGGATGCACTATAGAGAGAGATTACGTGACGACGTGACATTTTGTGACATTTGACAAAAGCCATAAAAACTGCGATATTCTGTGACAAAACAGATTTTATGTGACAAACTAGGTTTTCATATGACAGTGTTGAGAGAATTGTGGCACATTTGACAATAAAGTTTTGTCCGCGCTAGTTTTGTACCAGATATATCACGATGACTATCCTTCTAGAGTAAACTTTTTATCGGTGGTCACCATCAGCAAGGTGAGAGGTAAGATGAACACACATTCTCACGTCAAGTTTTGTTCATTTTTGCGCTTTGTTTATCACTGATACCGCAGACTTCTTTGCATTAACACTGTTCAGTTAATAATACTTTTTGCTTACACTGGAACGGGAAACTCCGGGAGCTAAAAGGGTTCTTGGAGACAAGTATTCATTTTTGGAAAGGAATGATATCAAACTGGACAAGAGTGATGGACGATGCTGTATGTAACCATGTTAATTAGAGACCTGACTGTCAGCCCCGCAGCTATTTCATCACTACGCCTCCTGTCATTCGATGCTGAACATTTACGCTTATTGTGCAGATTCCTGGACTAAAAACAGGTATGTTAGATGTCTGATGTCAAATGCATGGAAATTCAGGACCACAACATAAAATTGCTCAGATTAATCTGGGACCGAAATTGGACGGCCGTCTAGTCTCGGTTCCTACCTACGTGTGTCAAGGCTTCAGATGGGACGGTCGTCCTCGAAAAGTGGGGGCATTCCATAGTAATAGTACAAAGCAGGAAATAGAGATGCATTATGATATTAGGAGCATTTTTGTGGTCCTTGAATTCCAATGATGTTTTGTGCTCAGAATTTGCTTTATCAGACGATGTTGGTCTGCTGTTAACATGTTTCGTTAATTTCTGCACAACAATGCCCAGACTGATGTTTTTTCATCAATAACACGAAAGAACATATCGATTGAACAATAATTGCTGAACATTATTATGGGTGTTACACTTCATTTGTGGTTGAAGTACACTATATAGTCCGGTGGCTTTGCGAAAAAATCATGATATGCTGGATTAAAGCAACAAACTTTGCACACTGGTTCTTTGGGTCCCATGGAAGCATATTAGAGGGTGGTGCCCAGTCTGCCATGTCCAGGTCAAAATGGCCGCCAATTTCCAAAATGGCCACCTGAATAGCATTTCTGACCACATATAAATACTACTAAATTGCATGTAAGGGTGATTTAGGAGGTTTAACTACAAAGAACCACACAAGATAACTTGGAAAAATATTTGGACAACTCCTTATTTGCATAAATTCAAAATGGCTGCCACATTGTATCCCAGGCTACCTAATTTTACAATTAGACCTTTTTTCAATATGTTTCTTATGAGCATACTGCTGCAAGAGATTTTTCATCAGATAAATATTAGGCATTATCTAAACTGTTAGCTACAGTTTGGCTACAGTTACTGTTTGTGACGTCATAGTTAATAAAATGCCATCCCACTTTAGACCTTTCGCAAGTCTTCCCATCACACACTATTCTAAGGGCATAGTGAGTGCATCATGGAAACATTTGCAAAAGGTTTACTGTCACTTATAGTTGTCAGCATTGACGTAATTTACGTAAGTGTACCTCTATAAATGTATCTGAATTCATGCATGTAATGATAAAAAAAGAATGTTTGAGCTCGGTTTACAACATCTTACTACATAAAAACTCATAATTATGTGGTTTACGTGATGACTATCTGTTGGGAAAAATACCACCACCTGTGAGAAAAATCCAAATGACGTCATAATGCATATGATCAAGGTTAAAATGTAAGTCATGCTTCAAAAGTACCTTTTGTACTCATGCACCAACCCTTATTAGTTACTATTTGCATAAAACTGACCAATTGAGTTCTGCTAAGGATATCAGTTACATTCCATACTCAGCGAGTGCAACTTCCCCTGCACTCAGAGTGCTGTGCACTCCAAGCCTGTACTACTGCATGTGCATCTCCTTGAGCATAGTGGTTCAGCCTTACAGCCACACTTGATGAGCTGTCTGCAGCGTTTTGCGGCCTCTGGTATTGTTGTCCACAGTGGTTTCCATGTGTTGTCATTATTAGTCCAACCGAACGCATCAGGACTAGGGACATTCTGTTCAGTTTTCAGGCTCGTCAACCAGATGCTAGCTTGGTGTATACTCCGGTTTGTGTGCTGGATCAGAGCAGCCTGAGATGGTGGGAGATTCTGCATCATTTGTACTTTGCGGGGGAAGAGTTTCTTCCTCAGGTCATTGACGCTTTCAGACGAGGTTGTGCTGTCATGCAAAATGCAGGTTAATTGTTTTATGACTTTGAAGAGAGGCGATTCAACCGACATTGGCGTGAAAGGATACTGCATAGGGAAGTGGAAGGCTTCAGTAGCTGTAGGAAATGCCCTCCGGGCCTCCCAAGATGACTTTTTTGCCCTTCCATTGAACTGTGATGTAGTATCTGACCCAGTGAAGGCATGGAAGAATGGAAGTGCTCTGGATTTCCCTTCACCGAGTTCACCACAGAGGGAGTTGATGTGGTAGAACCTGAAGTGTTTTCCTTTTCCAAATGCTACTCAAAGCTGAACATCAGGATGTTTCTCCACAAGGTCAAAGAATATGCCAGCCAGAATGACCACAACATCTGTATCCACTGTGCTGACCATAACAGTCTTTGCACCCTTTTGTAAAGCATCTGCGATATGAAGGCACATTCTGGAGTCGGTCTCTTCATGATCGGTTGCTGGCATAGGTTCACTGCTGCCTTTGGACACAACTGATTGTCCAGAGGTGATGTACACTTACTTGTCAACTGGATACTCGTAGGCGGTAACTTCCTCTGTCAGCAAAGCAAACAGCTCTTCCTTGTTCTTGGACTCCTGTAGGAATGCAGCAACGTTTCCAGGCAGCTTTGTCTATGGGGCGACTTTCTTTCCCACGCCCTTCCCTCTCTTCTCGCGAGTAGTATCCTTCAGGCTGCCCTCCCTGTAGGTGTCCCATACAATGTCCATCCGTTTGCAGCTTCGAAGCTGGTGATTGGTCCAGCGTATGAAGTTTCCAGCACTGTAGTCACCAAATGTTGTAGCGTCACCTCGAGGAAGAGCGTGCACTATGGCTGGGCCATCAAACACTTTAACATCAAACTGTGTAGGAGCTTCTGGCTGCTTGCTGGGCTTCAGGAGATCCATTAACTGCGATTTAGAGCTTGGCAGTCAGAGTTTACCATGCTGACTCAAGGATGGGGGACCATCAATCGTGCAAAAAAAATAAAAATAATAAAAAATATATAAAAAATAAACATTAATTGTGACGTATTCGTGATGTCACAGCACCGTGTCTTGTCATTGGTCAACAGATAAATGGCCGTAATTTGGGAACCGCTCGTCCGATTAATATCAAACCTAGAAAAGGCACATCTGCGGGTCCCCAGCAATATTCCTGGCAAGTTTCAATCAGATCGGACCGTCAATCGTGCAAAAAAAAATAATAATAATAAATAAATAAATAAGCATTAATTGTGGCGTCATTCGTGATGTCACAGCACCGTGTCTTGACATTGGTCGACAGATAAATGGCCGTAACTTGGGAACCACTTGTCCGATTAATATCAAACCTTGAAAAGGCACATTCGCGGGTCCCCGGCAATATTCCTGGCAAGTTTGGTGGTCGCAGACACACACACACACACACACACACACACACACACACACACACACACACACACACACACACACACACACACACACACACACACACACATTGCTGGAATTATAGACAGATTTCATGGACTTTAAAAAGGTTAATTGTGCTTCACCCTTGGTTTCACACCTCTGAGCTGCTTGTTCCGCCCACCGCGAACTGGTGGTGCAACATCAGGTGGCGGAGGTTGGATTTATCTAAAAAGAGGGCAACGCATAGCTATTTTAAATGGTGTTACTTCATGAAGATCTGTATTAAATCTATTTTAATCCACACGTTCATCTTCATGTTTATGTTGACTTTAGAGATTACTGGAAGGGATAATCAGGACACTGACTTGAATCAAGAAAAGTGAAATGAAAATGCTAAATAACCAATCAGCAGCTTTTCAAGCACGGCAAGCGGCCACTGTAAACAGGCAACAGACGAACGCGCGGACAAGCATCACAATTCACAATACATACACACATATATATATATATATATATATATATATATATATATATATATTGTATATATTATATGTTGGAGGGAAAGTATGTTGTCTGTATCATCTACCTCTCTAAGAGGATTTGACCAAGGAAGCTGAAAATTTCAGGGATTCAAGAGGGCTCCCTGATGTTGTGCTTTTGCAGGTTTCATTTGATTCCATCAAGTTCTGAAAAAAGTTTTTTTTTTAATTTAAATTCCTTCAGAAGAACGTGTTGCACGCTTGAAATGACATCGCCCGTAGGGTGGGTACTCTGTTATTGTATTACTAATCATAAAGACAATAATATGACCCCCCCGCCCCTCCCGGGTCGCTCCTGTCGGGAGTGGGTGCTTCTTTTGTGTATACAAGGTTTTCTGACATCCCTGTATGGTTAGCCCCATGCTTTTGCAGACAAACGGAGGGTGGGGGTGAAGGTTGGCTCCGTTTGTCTGTCTGTCTATCCATCCGTTATGCGATCTTAGTTGGACAGAAATTCACCAAACTTGGTAGTTATGATCACCACATGCCAAAAAGGCGCAAGAGTCGTGTGATTTTGGCCCCGCCCCCTGAGGTGGGGTCAAAAGGTCCAGTGCCGAAAACTGCTCATTCAGGCACATTTTTCAATTTTTTTTAAGGAAACTTTATACATGCAAACAACATTGGGGGACACATGAAATATGTAACGATTTTTTGGATTTAGAGAGGGGGGGGGACTGAGCGTCAGGAGGGTCAAAAACGGTCAAAAAAAATTTAACTCCAATCTTGATATTGGGACCTTCCTGGTGGAACTTTTTGCCATCTTTCAACTTTGCTTTAGGTGGGAAGCGTGGGGATTTGCGATGATGCGCCATTTCTCCCTCCTCCAAATCCTGGTGGCATCTAATCAAATCTGTTTCTGGTGTATGTTCCCCCTCCATCCCCTCCCTTACCTCAAACGGCTGCACTGCTGATACTGCATGTGAAAAGGCTGAATGCCTAAACTCAGTGTTTGCATCTAAATCTTGTGTCCGAAACCCATCGCTTTCTGTACCCACCTTACCCAGTCGCACCCGGCTGTCCCTGGACTCTGTGTCCTTTTCGTCTGACAAATTGGAGAGCTTGCTGTCAAACCTCAACACAGATTCTGCAACCCATCCAGACGGCATCAGCCCACATGTCCTAAAAACCTCCTCTTTTTCTCTCTCTCTCTCTCTCTCTCTCTCTCTCTCTCTCTCTCTCTCTCTCTCTCTCTCTCTCTCTCTCTCTCTCTCTCTCTCTCTCTCTCTCTCTCTCTCTCTCTCTCTCTCTCTCTCTCTCTCTCTCTCTCTCTCTCTCTCTCTCTCTCTCTCTCTCTCTCTCTCTCTCTCTCTCTCTCTCTCTCTCTCTCTCTCTCTCTCTCTCTCTCTCTCTCTCTCTCTCTCTCTCTCTCTCTCTCTCTCTCTCTCTCTCTCTCTCTCTCTCTCTCTCTCTCTCTCTCTCTCTCTCTCTCTCTCTCTCTCTCTCTCTCTCTCTCTCTCTCTCTCTCTCTCTCTCTCTCTCTCTCTCTCTCTCTCTCTCTCTCTCTCTCTCTCTCTCTCTCTCTCTCTCTCTCTCTCTCTCTCTCTCTCTCTCTCTCTCTCTCTCTCTCTCTCTCTCTCTCTCTCTCTCTCTCTCTCTCTCTCTCTCTCTCTCTCTCTCTCTCTCTCTCTCTCTCTCTCTCTCTCTCTCTCTCTCTCTCTCTCTCTCTCTCTCTCTCTCTCTCTCTCTCTCTCTCTCTCTCTCTCTCTCTCTCTCTCTCTCTCTCTCTCTTCTATTCACCCTCTCATTTGCTCAACATCATCTGCCATCTGCTTGAAAATCAGCAAACATTACTGCTCTGCATAACAAAGGTGCAAAAACAGATGCCTGCAACTACAGACCAATCGGCCTTCTCCTAATCATCAGCAAGGTTATGGAATCCATCATCGCTTCAGACATTAAATCCTTACTCTTCTCCAATCGCCTGATTTCCAATCATCAATTTGGTTTCAGACCAGTTCACTTTAACCTGCAAATGCTGCTTCTGCTCTCCCAACAATGGATGGAGGTCATCAATGCCAGACATGAAATTATTCCAAGAGATAGATGGCTTTAATCAGAATTTTGGGTAAGGATGGTTTGACAGGCCTACTACATGTAAAAAAGGGTGCTCAATCCAAAAAAAGCAGTGTTATTGACCCTACTCAAGACAAAATGACCATTTTAACCCTTTTTGCCCATATATGACCACATTCGGTCAAATTATTTTGGGTAGGTGGGTTTAATCAGAATTTTGGGTAAGAATGATTTGACAAGCCTATTTTAGGTAAAAGAGTGTGCCAATTCCAAAACAAGCAGTCTTGTTGACCTCGCTCAAGACACAATGACTATTTTAACCCTTTCCGGTCAAATTATGACGATATTTGGTCAATTTCTATTGGTCCGTGTTTGGATGTTCTTTCTGAAGGTGTGCACATCGTTTGAATTGTATCACATAATATTATGTTCTGTTCATGATAATCATGACATATAAATATATATGATAAATATATAATGAAGAAGTAACTAATTGGCCAATCGCTTTGTTCAGTTTTTGGCCACCAGTGGTCAAAAGTTTGAAATTCCATGTTGGGGCATATCGCATGTTTGCATAGTCTTATCGAGCAGTGTGCAAAATCAACAATGATGTCAAGACTAATTGTTTTAATTTGTATTTTCATTTTCTGTTTGCAGGTGGCAGCACCTCCTTGAGTGGCTCAGATGATATAACATGTGCTTTAGGCCTACATCTTACTGTGCGGCTGACAAGACAGTCATGTTTTTGGGACATGCTCCGTGAGGAACTACCCAATAAGTTAATCCTCATCATGGCTGATGGTGGAGAGGTGCCGTTGCAGTGTGTGTTGCATGTGGGTGATACAGAGCATGATGGTGATGCAGTGACTCCTTTTACTAAACAGACATGGGGAAACAGCAGGCGACATCGCTCAATCCAGAATTCAATATCAGAAGAGATCAAAGTACCTCGTTATATGTGAATCCATTAACTTTGAAGCTGAACCACTGCCTCATTATGGATTTCATAGTGACTGTTACAGCAAATTCATGGCTTGTCAGACACAGTCAAAAGAAAAGAAAATATTTTCTGATGAACATGTTACTGTTGAAACACGATCTATGGTGGAACAGCCCCCAGTGGCAACTACCTCAACTACTGTTGTGCTGAAGAAAAATTGTATTTTCTGCAATGGTCCGGACCATAAGCATTTCCCCAGTGGTTTTGAAACACTATCTCCATGTGAAACTATACAAGCACAGGACAGTATTTTCAATGCTGCAAGGCAACTGAACGACAAAGATTTCCTTCGTGAATACGAGCACATTGACTTCGTAGCCAAGGAAGTCAATGACCACAACACATGTAGAGCAAGGTATATTGCTAAAGGTACCAAGGTTCAAATAAAAGAAAAAGGTTCAACGTAGGCACAGAGACGAGAATCTGCTTTCTTAAGAATAATTTCATATATAGACTCCGAAATATTTCTGAAAGAAATTTCAAAGAAATTGGTTGATGTTAATCAAACCCACATTGAATTTCTCAAAGAAGAGGAGGGGAGGGAAGACCCTACCTCTGAACCATACAATCTTTTGTCCAAAATCAAAGCACATTATGGCAGCAAGCTTCAGGTTGATCAAGAAAGTAAAAAACAAGGGACCTATCTCTCTATCACAAAGGATGCTATGGACAATGAAATAAAGAATGTAGCTTTTTTCCTCTGGGGGAAGATCCAGAAGCTCCGAGAGAATAAACTCCCAAATCCAATCACAGTAGAAGCAATCCATGATGGTCAGTCTACAAATATACCGACTGAAATATCAGAGTTCTATAGGATTCTGTACACCGGCTCAAAAGATGACGCCAGTGAGAGAGTGGAGCGGTATATTGAATCTCAGCTGAGGATGATATCTACAAAACTACTAATGGAACAGTGAAGCCATCGAAACACATGCTGCTGGGCATGGGTTTGAAGAGTATTACTGGCTCCAGGAAGGTTCAGGAAATTATTAAATCACTTTGACCATTGTATAGGATATCATACTGCAGAAGAATATGAGACCCAAATTGCCGCTGACATTATTGAGAAGAACCGAGTTCTTCCTGATGGCCTGCAAGCAAGCAAAGGACTAAGCACAAACACAGCTTGGGACAACTATGATGAATAAATGTATCATGACACACAGGGCATCTGTGTCCAAAATGAAGTTCCAGTTATATCAACACCAACAGCAACAATGAAAACATCTTCTACAAGCTCGGAATCAATCACAGTAGCAAGCTCATCAACTTCCTATTTCTATGAACAAACGAAGCAAGAGAAGTCTTGAAATACCAAATCCAGAACTCGAACCAGTGAGAAAGAAAATTAAGATATCGAATTTTTCCTTTGATATACAAACAATGGACAAGCCTGTTTGGAGAACACAATGAGGCACCAGAGTACGAATGCTCACACGTGGAGGCAGATACCAGCCTAGTATACCATCTCAGCATGCTGTCAAAAGCAATACCAGGACAGAATGTTGTTGTCCGTGCAACAGACACTGATATCATGGTCATTCTCCTGTATCATTCAAGACAACTCAAGGCCAATGTGTGGATGGACCTTGGACATTCGAGTGATAACACTAGAAGGTATGTCCATATTACTGCGCCAGCAAACCACCTCGGCCCAGTTGTTTGCAAGGCACTACCAGGTTATCAGGCTCTGACAGGATGCGACTACATGTCTCCCTTCTTCAGGAAGGGAAACGTGAAACCATTGAAGAAAGCTCAGAAGAGTGCTCTCCATCTCGAAGGCATCAGCATGCTCCGAGAGACAACCGCCTTTGATGATGACGACAGCCTTGTAGAAAGATATGTGTGTTCACTCTATGGTCAAGGAGCATTATCATCCGTGAATGACGCTAGATTGAAAATCTTCCTACAGAAATACAAACCGACAGATCCAGACAGTCCATTGGAGAAAATAAAGGCACTTGATGTAGGTATGCTCCCACCCTGCAAAAATGTTCTGATGCAAAAATTGGCACGGTGCAATTACGTGGCATATCTCTAGAAGCACGCACATCTAAGAGATCCACGAGAGAACATTCAACCCACAGGTCACGGCTGGAAAGAGGTCAACGGAGATTTTATACCACTCTGGTTTACCGGCAGTCAGATCCCAACTATTCTTTCTAAAACCATGGAACCAGAAGATGTCACAGATGGAGATGAGGATGATGATGACAATGATTGTATTACTGAGGATGATTCAGAGGATGAAGAAGACAGTGATGATGATGATAATGGAAATGACTAATTGAATGTGGTAAATTGAAAGGGTAAATGGAAAGCTTGCAAATATTCAACACTGGGGCCTATTCATATTTGGCCAAAAGCTGGCCAAAAATAGTTATTTTGTCTTACATAGGGTCAATAAGACTGCTTTTTTGGTAATCAGCACCCTCTTTTACCTAAAATAGGCTTGTCAAATCATCTTTGCCTGAAGTTCTGATTAAACCCACTATTTGACGGAATAAAGGAATATTTGGCCAAAAAGGGTTAAGATTGTCATTTTGTCTTGATTGAGGTCAATAAGACGGTTTTATTTGGAATCGGCACCCTTTTTTACATAAAGTAGGCTTGTCAAATCAGCCTTACCTAAATTCTGATTAAACCAACCTACCCAATGTAATTTGACCAAATATGGTAATATTTGGTCAAAAAGGGGTTAAAATGGTCATTTTGTCTTGAGTGGGGTCAATAAGACTGCTTTTTTTGGATTCAGCACCCTTTTTTACATAGAGTCGGCCTATCAAACTATCCTTACCCAAAATTCTGATAAAAGCCATCTATCTCCTTGGGTAAATCAGGGCCATATCCCAAGACATATCGCATGCTTTTGTCATGGTCTGGCACCCTGCCCTGCTCACCAAACTCTCTTCCTATGGTATACAAAGCCACCCCCACTCATGGCTCCCAGACTTCCTCTCCTGTCACAGCCAACGTGTGGCCTAAATGTAGTTCTCTCATCCCCTCTTCCTGTTCAGGCTGGAGTTCCTGAAGGCAGCGTCCTGGGCCCTGTTCCTTTGCTGGTTTTCATCAATGATCTCTCCGACTCTCTGGAAAATCCTCTTTAATCTCTTTGCTGATGACTCCACCCTCTGCCACACCATCTGTCATCCTTCAGACTGGCAAGCAACAGCTTCTTCGCTCTCTGCAGAACTGGATAAAATCACAAACTGGTACAACACGTGGAACATGTCTTTCAATCCTGACAAATCTCACACTCTCACTCTGTCTCTCCGAAAGGACCGTTTGGAAAACCCTCCCATCTACTTTCTCAACAATCCTCTTGAAGAAGTCCTTTCATTCAAGCTTCCGGGTCTCACCATCTGCCATGATCTTTCCTGGGAAAGCCACATTTCCAAGATGGCCTCCAAAGTCAGTCGCCGACTGGGCTTCCTCCATTGTGCAAAGTCCTTTCTCAGCCCACCTGAGCTCCTGACCACATACAAAGCTTTTGTCCACAGCCTGATGGAGTACTGCTCTCCCCTCTGGGCTGATGCTCCTGCCTCTCTCCTTTCATGGCTTGATGATGTGGAAACCAAGGCATTTAGGATCATTGGTATCTCCCGCGGTGAGGCTGTCTTTGTGCCTCTCTCTCTCACTGCAGGCAGGTCGGTGGTCTTTCTGTGTTCTCCCGTCTCCTCTCCGGTCTCGCCCCCCACCCCCCTTGCTCCGTCTGTGATATGTACCCACCATATTTCTGCAGGGCACTCAAGGTCCGCCAGCAAACCCCTTCTATTAAAACTACCAAAATCACGACTGCTCACCTTCACTCTTTCATTCCTCTTTTTCCCCACCTTTGGAATAAACTCCCACACTCTCTTCAATCCCATTCTTCCCTCCAAGTCTTCAAAAGAGCTGTTCACCACCACCTCTTATCTTCCCCCAACCAAAACCATGATCTTTTCTACCCCCTTTAATCCACCCAAAACCCACCTCCCTCAAATTCCCTGCCTTCCTTCCTGAAAGCTCCCTGTCATGTAAGGTCCTGCAAGTCCCTGTGGTGTCCATCTTGTTTACCCCCATGTTCCCTGCCTCATCCAACTCCCTTCCACAGATCTCTAATGTCTCTGTTCCCCACTGTTTTGTCTTTCCCTCTCCTGCCCCTCTTGTTGTACGTTGTGTGTGCTCTCATATGAGCCTCGACAATGTATGCAAAAAAAAATTGAACTTCGCTCTAGGTTATAGATATATATATATATATATATATATATATATATATATATATATATATATATATATATATATATATATGAGGAGGTCTTCTGACATCCCTTTTTCTGACACATCCCTTTGCTCTTTCCATGTTTTGTATCCCCTCCCCCCTCCCGCTCCCCCTCCCGCTCCCCCCTCCAAGATTTCTGCAAGGCGTACATGGTCCACCGTCAATCCTCTTCTGATGAAACTCCCAAAATTCAGAATCACTTCTCACCTCCACTCATTCATTCCTCTTTTTCCTGATTGCGAAACAAACTTCAACATTCTCTTCAATCTCATTCGTCCCTCCAGGTCTTCAAGATAGCTCTTCACCACCATATCGGATCATCCCTAATCCAAAACCATTACCTTCTCTGAGCTTGATACGCACGCACACGCAAAAATACACACACACCACACACACCAACTTCTAGCCCTCAGGTCAGGTATGGGAGCATGTGCCAGAGCAGAGTGTCACTGTATCCACTTTCCGCCAGTACTCCAGGGGCCTCCGCCTGGCCCATCCCCATCTACAGCTGCTGGTAACAAATCTCATTTGAGTCTCTCTTCTCAGCAATCGCTTGTTGGACACAAAGTCCGACCAGAGATAGCCAAGGATTCTCCGAAGAGACGTAATACTAAGGGAATTAAGTCTCCATCTTAGATCCCTGGTCATAATCCAAGTGTCACATCCATAGAGCAAGACTGGAAGCCCCAAGGACCTGAAGACTTGGACTTTCATCCTCCTGCACAGGTACCGACAGTGCCACACCCCATAATCCAGTGAATCCATGACTCCCCAGGCCCGACCCAGACGTCTGTTGACCTCTGACTCACAACCAGCAGACACATGAATATCACTGCCAAGGAAAGTGAATCTCTCCGTAACCTCAACATCCTCACTACAAACGGGTACAGACAAGATAGCAGCATCCAAGATGTCATTGAATGCCTGGATCTGAGTTTTGACCCAGGAAACCCATTACCCCAGCGGCTTCAACTCCTCATTCAACACCTCGATGACCCCCAAAATGATATCTGGAGTCTCCACAAAGATGACTGCACCATCTACAAAATCAAGGTCAGAGATTTGACATTCCCAAACGATGCACGGCAGCTTGATCTCTCAAGCCTCAGTGTGTAAAGTTTCGCCTCAATCTGTCCAGCCATTCTGGAAAAGATTTGTTAATTTTTTTTTCTCCAAAACAATATGGCTGCCGAACCACGTGACCTATGGCGTCATAATTATCAACTAAATATTCTACGAAAAAAAGATACATACTGTACTTCAGTAAAAATTTCCTGTCGATTGGACGAACGAACGGTTGCCGAGAAAATGAATTTTAAAACGAAAAAAACCCCCGAAAATTGCCGGTGGAATAAGAAAAATAATAATAATAAAGAAACAGAAGAACAACAACACCGGTTACCTCAGCCTTGTAGGCTTCGTACCCGAAGTCGTTTGTCGATCATAAACTGAAGTCTGTGGACAGACAGACAAAGCGAACTGATTGGTTAAACCCTGCTTTTTGCTTCACACATGGCCGTGAGGTAATAATAACAAGGTAGGCTCAGTGAGGGTATGAGGTTTTATTACATTTACTCATTTTTTTTTGTTGTTTACTCATGTTTAACATTTGATGTGGTATTTTGCAGATAATGAAACATAAAATTAAAAAAATATATTTTATATGGTTCGATAGAATGTGGAAGAAAACAAGGACAAAAGCACAAGATGTCATCGCCCCGTTGGTTTAGTAATTTTTCTGTACAGAGTTAAAGGGCTAGCCCATATTTATTTACAACTAAAATGGCAGCCAGTCTACCAGTCAGCCATCTTTGATCAGATCGCAAAACAAAGTGAGGGGCACGTGTATGCCATCGTGTACTGTGTTTGTGCCAAGTTTGAATAAAATTGGACCATCATGGATGTCTGAGAAATGGTTGGGGACACGTTTAAGTATCAAACCAGCTGCCACTCAGCCATGTTGGATCTGATATCATAATCAGATCTGTTTTGGACAAAGTCCAATGGTATGGGGGCGAATTAATCAATACAATCATGATGCCCTGGTAATGTGGAGCAAACCTAAATGATGAGAATGAGGTGTTGGAGGTGATGTGGTGACAGTGTGGGAAGAGCGGGTGCATCTACCATCAGCTGATTGTAAATGTCACCAATGTTTTACAATCGATGCTGCTCGAGGGAAGCACATAGGGATGTTTGGCAGTGAGTTAAAAAAAAAAAATTGATGCGAAATACTGTGTTTTAGCAGTGAAGAAAAACAATTTTTCATTCACAGAGATAACCTGCTTACCTCAGAAGATCATTATATCTCCACATATGAACCAAAAGTGACGTGTTAATACCAGTGATTTTGGACTAAACGATGCAGAAATCAAGAAAATGACCGAACACCAAGACCTCAAGAATGAAGTGAAAAGATCTTGGAAGCTGAAGAATGCCAAAGTTGGACCAGTGATAGTTGGAGCTTCAGGAATGAGAACAAAGAAGCTCAGAGAGATATTAAAAACCAACCCTGGGAATATTATTACAAACGAACTTCAGTTGGAAGCTGTCCGGGGCTCAGCGACGATGCTGAAGAGAGCGCTCGGCACAACACTTTGAGAACGGAAAACTTCACAGCTTGGTCCATGAATCGTGACCCCTTACTGAAATGAAGGTGGATACCTTGATCCCATCCTGGGAGGACTCCATTCCACATTCTGAAACTCGCATATGAAGATACCAATCAACAACAACAACACACACGCGCACGCACGCACACACACGCACACACACATTGACATTTATTAGTGTAGATACAAGATTATGGGAGTAGAGTTTGGGCCAGAGGTAAATCGTGTACCGCAGGGTTGGTGTGCAATGTGAGGTGAGGTTTGGGTCGGTGTGTAAATAGTGTGTACCGTGAGGTGGGGTTTAGGTCCGTGTGTAAATGGTGTGTACCGGAGTCATTCATCTGAACAATTCAAGTTCTAGTGGTTTGACGTCATGAGTGGTGCAAACGGCGACCCCCCCCCCCTCCCCAAATAAGAAAGATTTGTCGTCAACTCCGATGAGATCAAATGAAATGAGTTCTGTTTATTTTTAACGGAGTTTGTTCCTGTTGGTTTATGTAGAAACTAAAGGTCGTTATAAACCTCATCAAGCCAATGCCGTGTAACCAGAGTCAAACTAATTATATCTCTCATTTTGGTTTGTAACGGTGTGAAAGGGATCTTGTGATCCTCGGAGGGGACCGTGTGTGTCCGAGGCTCGGAGGGGACCGTGTGTGTCCGAGGCTCGGAAGGGACTGTGTGTGTCCGAGGCTCGGAGGAGACCGTGTGTGTCCGAAGCTCGGAAGGGACCGTGTGTGTCCGAGGCTCGGAGAAACTGTGTGTGGTGTGGTGTAGCCTGCGGGCATGCAGGGCGGGGCATGATGATGATGCATGATGGGCATGATGATGGGAGGAGGGGTCGGCGTGGTCATCGGGTCTGCAAGGGATATAAGGTGTACGCGCCGCCTGAGGCGTTGTAGTAATGCTGGAGTCGCCCGGCTCGTGAGTGTGCTGAGTACGTAATAAAGGAGAGCCGCGGGCAAAGTACGCCCGCGCTCGCGCTTGTGCAACACAGCCCGGCTCGACTGTTCCCCCGCTCGTGTCTGCCTGCTAAGCATCTTCTATTCAGTACGTCACAGTTGGCTGACGAGGATCTTCGGATCGGCGTGTGCAGGGCGGCAAGTAACCCATGCGGTTCCAGGATACGGAGCCAAGGGTCTCGCCAGCACGAGCATGGCAGAAGGTCGGGGCATGGCGCACGGACGCGTACCCGTGTTCGGGGGAGATGAATTCGAGTTGTTTTCTGAACAGTTAGGTTGCTACTTTCGCGCGAATGATGTAGATGATGAAGAGAAACGCAAGGCGATCTTGCCCGCCTCGCTATCAACGGAGCACTACCGGCTGCTGAGTGATTTGGTGGCTCCAAATAAGCCCAGTGATGACGAGCTATCGTTTCAGGACATCGTGGCGAAAATGAAGACCCACTTGGCGCCAGAGAAGTCGTTACATCTCGCGCGGTTCCAGTTCGATCACCTCGCTAAGGGTGGCGAGGAGCGCGTTGCAGACTTCGTAGCACGGGTGAAGCATTCGGCTGTGCCTTGCAAGTTCACGACAGAGGAGCGTCCGGCACGGCTCAGAGATCGTTTTATTTCTGGTCTGCGAGACGCAAAGATGGTAGCAGCCATCCTGCGGTTGACCGGCATCACATTCGACTCGGCGGTCGGGACTGCTTTGTCTGTCGAGCAGACACTCACGGATGTTCGCACCATCGCTGGCCAGGACGTAATGAGTAGCTCCAGCTGGGGCATGTCGGCTGATCTCGAGGTCCACGCGGTGACCGCGCAGGTGCCGCAGGTCGCGCAGCCCGGAGTCCGCGCGATGGCTCAAGTGCCGCAGGTCGCACGCGCACCTGGCGGTGCGGGACGAGGGCGCGCACCGCAGCACGGTCGCACCGGGAGCGAAGGGGCTTTCCAGGGGTGCTGGGGGTGTGGGGGTCCGCACCTGCGACAAATGTGCCCGTATAAGAACACCGTGTGTTTGCATTGTCACAAGGTGGGACATTTGAAGCGTGTGTGTCGGATGGCGGGGGCCTCCGTTGGGGTCTTGAATGACGAGGTGCGGGAGGACCCCAGTGACCTGGAGATCGGCCTGCAACCGGGGCATGGTGATGCCGGCGAGCCGGAGCAGGAGATGCAACCACGGTTGAGTCTGTTTTCCGTTGGTTCGGAGATGACGACGCCGTTCACGGTGGAGGTCGAAGTGAATGGCCAGTCGACCGTGTTTTGCGTGGACACCGGGGCTGCGGTGTCGGTCATGGGTGAGCAGGCGGCTCGTGGTCTTCGCGGTGTTCGCCTGGTCAAGACGGCCTTGTCGCTGTACACGTACACCGGTGAAGCGATTGCACCGCTTGCGAGGGCCGACGTCTCAGTGCGCTACCGAGGTCGACGCGCCCGGCTCTCGGTGTTCGTGGTGCGAGGGGAGGGGGGAGGGGGGAGGGGCCCACCCTTTTGGGTCGGGACTGGCTGCCGCACCTTGGGCTGGATCTCCAGTTCGTACCTCCAGGTGTGCCAGTGCTCTCTTCGATGCCTGCGTCGAGTACCGAGGGCGAGGTTCTGGCGGCGGGAGCCGCGTTGATGCAACGGGAGCGGCCGTTCGTTGCTGCCTGCGGCGGCGAGAGCCGTATCAGCTCTCGCGATGAGTTCCCGCGCTTCGGCAGCGTTCGTGAGGCAATGTGCGCCGGTGTTGTTCGGGCAGCTTCGACAGGTTGCGGTGAGCCCGTGGCGTTAAAGGAAGTCGCGAGTCACAACATCGAGTCGACAACCAAGAGACGGACTCGTGATGTGGGTTGTGGGTTGCTGTTCATTGCATACGTGTTTTTCCTTGCTCTAGTGATGCAGTTTAACGTTGTTGAAATAAATGCCAGCAGTTCCCGTGTGAGAGTGGGTTTGGCGGAGATCAATCAATGGGATTTGTATTATGATCAATGTGATGTGGTGGCTTTGGGAGCGGTGGTGGCGAATAAAAAGGTTGGGTTGGCCTTCCGTTGTCCCGGGCCGCGGGTAGTTGCTTTGTCATGTGCTGGAATTTTATCAAAAGAACGCGTTGTACGGAAAAATGAGTTTGCAATGGTTCGAATGATGTTCGTAGTGATTTATAACGAGCCTATGATTGAAGTGTGGTTTAAATGGAATTGCTACCGTCTAGCTGCCGTGTGGGTCTCGGAGATCGACTCAGAGCCAAGACTGGTGCGCTGGTCGGCGTTACCCCCACCTCTGGTTGCGAGCGCAGCTCTCTGTGTTCGCTCAAGGCCGTTTAGACGGGCATTGGCGTCTCAACTCATTGTGGTGCGTGGGTTGTTTTGGAGCATTAAGTGCGTACAGCCGGCGGCGCTGTTCAGCGCCCCCGGCCAAGGTCGATCAAGGCTGGCGCTGGCGCCACGGCTTCCAGACAGCGGGCTTCCGGCCTCGGAATGTTTATCTACGTCGGGTCTGCCTGGGGGGAGTGGGCCGGAGGCGTTTGATGGTGCCGGGGGAGGTTTGCTCGGGAGATCGCCACGGCCTCGCCGAGGACCATGTCAGCATGAGCCGCCTGGGGGCGTTTCCGCTGTGTAGGGCTGCTGTGCTTTTCGCCTTGCTGCTTCATATCGGTAACGCGGCCAGAATTTGGGAGGTGCTGTGTCTTCGGAATCTGGCCGGGGCAGCTCCATTAGCTCGCTTTCACGCATTATATGATGTGGTGTGCTGTTATACTTCGCTGTTTTCATTTTTTGTGCCTTGTCGACTATTATACCGAAGTCCTTCGTGTTGTTTATGCTTATTATGGTGGTGATCATTTAATAATCATAGTTTTAGGAGGGAGGAGTGTGGTGTAGCCTGCGGGCATGCAGGGCGGGGCATGATGATGATGCATGATGGGCATGATGATGGGAGGAGGGGTCGGCGTGGTCATCGGGTCTGCAAGGGATATAAGGTGTGCGCGCCGCCTGAGGCATTGTAGTAATGCTGGAGTCGCCCGGCTCGTGAGTGTGCTGAGTACGTAATAAAGGAGAGCCGCGGGCAAAGTACGCCCACGCTCGCGCTTGTGCAACACAGCCCGGCTCGACTGTTCCCCCGCTCGTGTCTGCCTGCTAAGCATCTTCTATTCAGTACATCACAGGAAGGGACTGTGTGTGTCTGAGGCTCGGAGGAGACCGTGTGTGTCCGAAGCTCGGAAGGGACCGTGTGTGTCCGAGGCTCGGAGGGGACCATGTGTGTCCGAAGCTCGGAAGGGACCGTGTGTGTCCGAGGCTCGGAGGAAACTGTGTGTCCGACCCCCGGAGGGGACCTTGTGTGTCCGAGGGTCGGAGGGGACCGTGTGTGTCCGAGGCTCGGAGCCCTGAACGGTACAAGTTCCGGTGGTGTGACGTCATGAATGTTATTACAAAGAAAGAAATACAAGTGATGGACATTTTGTTCTGTGAACTCAGACTCATGTTGTAGCGTGTCCGTGATCACTCGCACGACGAGGACATTAGTGAGGAGACCTCGATGTACGAAGACAGGAAGTAAAGGATAAAACCCAAACAAGTTCTGCTTCACTTATCCATGGATTACAAGAACATCTCGAGACAACGGGGAAATGAACAGCGGAGACGGGATTTGGAGCTGAGATCTTGCGAGATCACGAACTTGCTGTTTAAATGGGAAACGAACGAACCGACATCTGATCATCATCGCATTTTACACATCACATAATGATTTGATAAAACATACAATGTTCGCCAATAAATTCACATTTAACAAATAATTATTTACCACAAAAATAAACAAATCGAGAGCCCAAATAATGAGATTCAACTGTGTGCCTCTGTGACGTCACAATAAACTGTGACATCACTGTGCGTGACATCACAAAGTAGTGTATTCACTGCTTCTCGAAGCACAGGCTACCTGTTGCTCTGCAAGTTGGGTCCTCGTTGTTTTGTGATAGATTCTCTCAAGTGTGTCTTTGTGACTACAATGACGTGCTCAATTGAATGGGAGGATCTTCAGGTTCGTACCTGTAAATGGTTTGTTTACCTGATAATTAACTCAGGGTTTTTGTTTAATCTTTGGCACACCTTCGACAAATTGGAACTGTGCCTTTCATTAATTAGTTTGAAAAATTTGTCATTTATATATTTAGTTGTTCTCATCGTATCGATGGGGATTGTGATTGACTCGGCGTGTTTCTCCATTTCTTTTCTCATCCCTTTCTTGAAACGAAGATGGGAAAGTTGTTGGGAGAAGGAGGTTTTGGAGAAGTTTTCCTTGCAAACCAAGTCAGTTCTGGAATCCAGGTATGGTGAACGTGGTGTTAATGAATGAGGTTTGGATGTTTTCTGGTTTGTTGATACTTTGATTCATGTCTCAGAAGGTGGTGAGGAAAGAGGTACTGTCGGTTTCACGAGTCTTCTGTCATGTCTGCTTGCACTCTTCATGATCACAACAAAAGTGAACATTTTCAATTGAGATGAACACAATTCAAACATGACGTAGACCAATTGTATCCCTGACAACAAACGATCAACAGAAGCTAATGTGACGAAACTCACCCTCACTCACTCCTGCGTGTTACTGCTCCTGCCGACGTTGAGTAAATGTTTGGGACGGTCGCCTCACCTGTGCTTTTCCTTGAAATTGTAACCAAATATAAGATGACGTCATGCCATTATGTACTGACTTCCATCTTGTGAGCAAGTTTATTTCATTGTCAAGAGTGAAGCTGGAAGTTTGATTCTGAGGAACAAAATGAATGACTGAATGAATGATTGATAATATTTTCCCTTCGTAGCGGAAGATGACCGTTCAGCTGTCACATTTCAATGGCGAGGTGGACTCCTTTTTGTGGTGTAAGAGTTGCAGCCTG
>NC_140970.1:58137818-58157818 GCF_056783735.1 Eptatretus burgeri | reverse complement strand
TCAGAGAGACATGGCGAGTGTGTTAGATTTGTCAGGGTTGAAATACATGTAAAAGAAATTATTTCGTCATCCTGTGCATTTGAACATTTATTCAACATACAAACAAATACATATGTGCATATCGAGTGATCAGAACACAGTCTTGCTCCAGATCTCTGAAATACATGATAAAGTTAAGTCCTTAATATAGAATCCAGTGAGACATCGCATTTTTATTTCCAAACCCTGGTGCCACAGTTTGTCAGGTCTTGATAGCCCCAGGTGGAGTTCATCTTCAACCTTCTTGCAGCCGCCAGTTTGATTTTGGTTGTGGAATTGTAGCATATATTTCAAACCCATACGTGTAGATTCTCTCCTGGCACAGAATGACACACAGAATGATAGAATGACGTCAAACTGCAACCCTTTTGGGTATTTTGAGAGATTTCTATAATATGTAGGTTAAAAGTCAGTCTGCTTCTAACAGACTGGGGAAATATACTATGTTGAAGCAATTAGAGCTCAGTGAATACATCTGTACATTTCCTTAGACCCACATTCCAGTTGTACTGACATCATATTCCCCATCCAGCTTGCTGGTGCCTTTCATAAAAATCCCTTAGAAAGCAAGATCGCTTTTTTTGATAGGGAAATACTGAATAATGATTTCAGTTTTAGTTGAAAGGCCAACCTGTTTTGAACATCTTCACGAGACAGATTGATCATCTTTCAATGATGTAAATTAAAATTAAAATAGATACATGATCAAGCACATAAAACCATACCATATTTGAGTACATTTTCCATTACAGATTCATAACAATACAATAATTTTAATATCAAGTTTTAATTAACAACATTTTATTATTGTTTTTATCACCATCAAGCCCATTATGCTAATTTTGGAGAAATTGCATCGACAGACATATTACAATTGTTAACCTAGGTCCTGATTCTATCAAGGTCTGTGAAGAGGGAAGAGGCTGCTCCTTGCCTGTCTGAAGAATGAGGAATGGTACGGCAGAGGATGGAGTCAGCAAGGAGATAGACAGGATTTTCCATGGAATCAGAAAATGATTGATGAAGATGAAGAACAAGATTGGGCTGAAGACACTGCCTTGGGGAACTGCAGCCGTGACAGGGATAAGAGATGATATTGTTGTGGGCCGGGGTTCAGTGGCGATAAACGATCACTAGGTGGAGCAGTGGAGTCGTCTCCCACCGAACACCCGGAATTTAGGTCGTGACTGTCGGATAAGTCCGAGAGTTCACGGGTCCCTTAGCGGACCGTGGTCACCAATATTTTGATGGCGTAGAGTAGGGTTAATTGCCTAATTTCAATATACCTAAATACCCACATCGTCCCACTACCGGGGAAAACCACACCCTCGACGGACCTCGGGCGGAACGGACCGTTTACCGAGCCGATCTGGGTGTAAACCGAGCGGGGATTACCAAGATCTGTCGGTCCAAATGAACAATTTACGGCACGAATGGCCTCACTAATTCTCAATACGCACCGTGCTGGACCAATGGGAGAAAACACGAACAACGAACTGGAACATTTAACACGGGGGTTTATTTTACAATAGGCAATAATCGGGAAGGGAGACACAGAGCAGAGTTATCACGAATAAAGAAATGTAATGTACAATGAACAAGGCACTTGTCAGGTCTTGATAGCACAGAATCTTATATTACGATTCTACTTACAGACGGAGCCCATGGACACACACACACACACACACACACACACACACACACACACACACACACACACACACACACACACACACACACACACACCCAAAAGAAACTGGACCCCGTGGGTCTTTATTCGGTAGAGCCGGCCCGGGGTACCTTCTTGCCTCGTGCGGTCACACCGACTCCAAACCACCACGGTGGGACTCGAACCCACGACCCGAAGTCCACGGCCCACGTCCCTGGCAGCTCGGCTGCCACTACCACGAGAAGCCACCGCAAAGGGCCGCAGACGACGACCGAGACCAAACCACCACGACCGCAGACGAAGCCAATCGCCACCAAGACTGCCAATGAAGCCAATCGCCATCAAGACTGCAGATGCTCAGCAGTCACCCCGATCACTGCTACTCTCTTGAGGTGGGAGCGGTTTCTTTTCTCACCACTCGCCTCCTGATTGGACGGTTCCATCGCACGATCCGCTGGCCGTCCTTCATTGGACAGGCCCATGGTAGGCGGGGCAACTCCCACCTTTCTGGGGCGGAGTCGGATCTGAGGCGATGGAGGCTCCGCCCACGCCTTCAGCCAAAAACATGTGGGCAATGGCGACCGGGTTGAGTCAGGGACGGTGCCGTTGTTGTTGTTGTTGTTGTTGTTGTTGTAGATTTAATAAGCCTGACTATAAAATAACTCGGCGCACACACAAAATTCCCATGAGACAGAAGGAGGGATTCTAACTATAAACACATACTTATCGAAATAACTAAGCTATGGGGACTGCTGTCTGTTTGTGTGCAAAAGGTTTCCAGATTCATAACAATATCAGGCGGGGTGCCAGACTGTATCAGATGCCAATGTAATGAGGTTGTGGAACATATGCATGAATTGTCCTCACAAATAAAGGAGGGAAGATGTTTGCCCTGTTGCTGATACATTTCTGTGCTGTTTGATTGCAGTTTTTGAAAGAAGCTCGTTTGCTGTCTTCCTTAAGTCATCCAAATATTGGTAAGTGTGAATTTCATTCCAAGTAATCCATTTGGAATTGTCTTTTTGACATTCCCATGTGACACACTATTCATAGTGCTGGAATCCCAGATTCAAACCCCATATGCTCCATCGATTCGACCACATTTCCTTGTCATATTCCTGTAAAATTATTCCTCCGACAGGATTACGCTTTCTCGCATGGGTGCGAGTCCCAACCCAGCTATAAACGATCAGATTAGTCCTTTGCTGGCTGAACATTACATTACAAAGTGTGGCGTCCCTTGGATTGATATTAAGCCGAGTGTCCCATCTGCAAGCACCAGTTGGTGGATATTATAGATCCCGTGATGCCTTTTGTGAAGTGACTTATCACCGGCTCCCTGAACAAATTGCAAATGCCTGCGATAACGATCTTAACTATCCTGTTCGTGAAAGACCAAATGAAATGTACGGTTTACTCACCTGTATCAATATACAACTTGATGAACATGAGCATGAGAACTTCTGTAAATAGTTAATTATCCACCACTTATTGATATGTATGCCTGGTGTTGGCTTAATGGTTAAGGTAGTGGGCTTGGGATCCTAGGGTCCTGAGTTCAAATCCCGCTCAGCTGTTGAATTAACACCAGGTGGGGTTGACTCTGCCTGTCATCCTTCCGAGGTCGGCAAAATGAGTGCCAGCATGCTGGTATACTGTGTCGGAGTGGCGACCCGTCCAGGATTGTTCCCAATAGCCAAGGAGACTGCTTCGGCGGCACCAACGCTCTGCACAGAGTATGGTCCTAATGGATGGATGGATTGATATGTTATCCATCATGAGGTACTACCACCACTACAACTCATTTGACAGCTCCAATCACTCTCACCATCTTGTGGGGTCAACTTGGGAAAGTTTTTGGCCCAAGTCTTTCACAAACCAGCTGCTCAGACTTGATGGACGGAGGTGGCAGGAATTTTGAATTAGTTCACTGTGGCAGTGACTACTCACATAACCTTGCTGTGGGGGTCCTCTGGCTTGATGCTGTGGGGTCTTTAACGTCCACCAACTGCCAGTGCAAGAGGACGGATCCTCTTGCTTGATGTCCTTCCGATGGATGGTGCACACATTGATGCAACATCATGCACAGTGTGACCACTCCTTGGCTTTTTTCACAAGATCTTGGCTTTTCGTTGTTCACCTTGGCGTCTTGGTTTTCCATAGGTTTTGTTGGTGTATAGGTTTTCTATTATCATCGTTTTTCTGAAACCTTGTGAATTCTTGGCTTTTTTTCATTGGCTCACCTTGGCATTTATGAAAATGAGGAGTGGTCACACTGATCATGCACGCCAAATTCCAGGGTAGCAGTTTTTAGCTCAGTCGAGATATGATCCTCAGCAAGACAGCTCAAAGGGAACTGCGCATCCCTGTCATACGTCATGCCAGCCCTCATCTTGTGATCTTCCCTCTTGGTTAATGGAACATGCAAGCAGACACGTGGTTTTTCTGTTTTCTGCTTGGTTTTGAAAACCATGTTGAAGTTTGTCATTTTGTTTCATCACCATACTCTACAGAATATTCGAATTTATTTAAGGGCTGACTCAAAAATGAAAGGATCGGTTTGAGATTGTTATGTTCAAAGACGTTCTGTTCTGTTTTTGCGTATGGCCGCTTGGCTGCCACATAGCTGTCATTTATTGAAAGCACAACTGTGTCGCTGATGCTGTGTCCCTCCACCAACACACTGGTACTCATTTCGCTGACATCACAAGGATGGCAGGCTGAGTCAATCCCACCTGGTGTTGATTCAGCAACCAACGTGGCTCAAACTCAGGATCCTCACATCCTAAGCCAGCCATCTGATCCACAAAGCCAACACCAGGCTTGGAATGCTCTGTTAGAAAAGAAATTTTAAATATGAATATTTTCATCGAAGAACAACATTTCAAAAGCAGAGGTTGTTGTTTTGTATGCAGCTGATGGCTGCTGGTTGTATCATTTTCTGGAAGTGTGGCTGTGCCGCTGATGCATTGCCCCTGTTATCAGTAGGCTGGTCTCATTTTGCCAACCTCAGAATGATGACGGGCTGAATCAACCCACCTGGTGTTATTTCAACGGCCCGACAGGGGCTTAAACTCAAGATCCAAAGATCTTGAGTCAGCCACCTTAATCATTAAGCCAATCCCAGAATTAGTGAAAGGCAAAGTGGGTAAAGAGAATTTAGAAATGATCTTTCTAATGTTTATTATCTTATTTTCACTCTATTATCCCCATATAGTTCGATTGCTTGGCATAACACACTCTGAAGATCGGTGTTTCATGGTTACAGAGTTTTTTGAAGCAGGTGAGTTTCCCTTTATTCATTCCATGTTGACATCATTATTCTGCTGTTGTTTGAACCCATGTGATACTAAATGTGTGAACTTAAATCATTTCATGGACCACCCAAGACCTGATTTTTTTGACTTATGATGGCAGTTTTTGTTAATAGCTGGCATCCATGCGAGATCGATTGCTTTTAGGGTGGGTAAGAAGTTGTTGGTGGATGCTGTCGTCGCTTTTGACCTTGAAGGTCATTTCAAGGTCAAAATGGCCATTTTGATGAAAAACTGCAGACTGACCACTTCTTTTTCGCATCTTTCAGTTTAAATCTTTATCTCACCACCTCAATTAATACAACGTGATATATCGACTGTTTAATTTTCAATTTACAGATGAATTAATAATAAAGTGCATCACAAAATTGCGTTTTTCTCAGAATCTAGTTCTGCAAGTTATACTTTGTGAAACTTGGTCATTTCTCTGCATGCATGCACTGTTCGTCACCATTCAATTGGCCTGGATATACATTTGATAGTCATGTTCTCACACAGCCTTTGCGGGGGGGGGGGGGGGGGAGTAGGGGCTCTTTGCAGTACAACCATCTGT
Source organism: Eptatretus burgeri (assembly GCF_056783735.1). Lineage (NCBI taxonomy): Eukaryota > Metazoa > Chordata > Myxini > Myxiniformes > Myxinidae > Eptatretus > Eptatretus burgeri. The sequence goes on along the minus strand of NC_140970.1, from coordinate 58,152,243 downwards.
GTCCAATGAAAGGTGTTGTTACGGATCCAGGGTTCGAGGTTAGCCACGAGAGGAAGCACACAGGCCCGGTCTTGAGGCCGCCGGGCACAGTTAGGCCCATGCACCGGCGGGTTGGTTGATTGGTACTGCCAATCCTAGCAGGGTTGCACGACTTTGCGTGATACCTTGCCTGTGAATGGCCGAATCATGGGGGGTCTCGTGCCCTCAGTGCACACCCGGATTAGTGCCAAGTGATACAGTGAGTGTGCGCTGGCTAAGAAGAGCAAATTCTTGAGTTCGAACTTCTCAGCTAAACTAACGCCGGACCACGCTGGACGAATGAGGGAAAAGACAACGAGCTCAGTGCATTTATAATGAGGGTAATTTATTCACAAAACAAGAGCATGGAAAGGTCATGTGGCACAATAATAAAAGGTTTTATTAAGCAATATGTACAGCAGGGGAAAGCAAGGATTGATGAGATGCAGCAAAAAAAGTAATTATTGACAAAGAGAAGAGACAGGGCTGAGGCAAACACATATTAAAGGACTTACACATTCTTAATTTATGCAAGCAATGCAGGTGCCATCAGACACACACACTGGAGGAAATTAGAGAGCAAGAAAGATGAGAGGCAGTTGAAGTGTTTCACACGTCTTTCACTACCTGGCACAGCCGACGGGCCCATGTTTCCCAGTCACTTAGGAGGGGGGAGGACGGAAGAAAACTTTGGGTGTCTGCGGTGTTAGTGGGAGGTGTAAATGAGATGCAAATGTCATACAGAAGAGAAAGCGTGAAGGAGAGAGAGAGAGAGAGAGAGAGAGAGAGAGAGAGAGAGAGAGAGAGAGAGAGAGAGAGAGAGAGAGAGAGAGAGAGAGAGAGAGAGAGAGACAGAGAGACAGAGAGAGAGAGAGAGAGAGAGAGAGAGAGAGAGAGAGAGAGAGAGAGCGAGAGAGAGAGAGAGAGAGAGAGAGAGAGAGAGAGAGAGAGAGAGTGTGTGTGTGTGTGTGTGTGTGTAGTTGCTCTTTCAGTATTTGTGCATCCACAGCAGACGAGAGAAGATAGGAGAGACAGAACATGTGAGGTAATAGCTTAACCTCTTGTGTGAGAGTCTGTAAATGTAAATGCTAACGAAGACTGAGCAGAATGAAGATTGGCTGTGGAACTAAGCTGAAGCGGAGTGCCGATGACTCAGCAATGACTCGGCAACTCCTCGGCAATGACTCAGCGACTGACTGTCTCGTCTCTTTTACAGCTATTTTTTAGAGCCTGGGTGAAGGAAGAGCCAAAAATTTGATCAAATGCCCTGTTGGCATATCCGAGCGCTCCTATTGGCACACAGATTCCTCACCGAGAAGTAGCCCCACCCCACCAGACTCCAAAGCCAGAAATGGCCTCATTTACCTCCAAACTTGGCCTCGCAATGGAGCTCGGAGATTAACATGGAGTGCATGTTTTTATGAGTGCTCTCCAGCCATGAACGTGCGCTGGGCTCCAGATGAGGGTCGCTATTTAGCAGGGCACCAAGGCTACCCAGGTGACATTGAACGGACCCCAGCGTATACGTGCGCTTTGAGCAACACACCAGTATATTCTGACTCGTATGCTCCATAATGTCCTCCATTCCCCGGCATCCCAAGGGACGGCATTGAGCGTCCAGGGTGGAGAAATCAAGCCATTGGAGAAGAGGAAAGATTTAATGTCTGAAGCGATGATGGATTCTAGAACCTTGCTGATGATTAGGAGAAGGCTGATTGGTCTGTCGTTGCAGGGATCTGTTTTTGCACATTTTTTATGCAGGGCAGTAATGTTTGCTGATTTCTAAGGAGATGGCAGATGACCTTGAGCAAATGAGAGGGTGATCAGAACAGAGAGAGGGTGAGCAAGAGCAGAGGAGCAGGTTTTTAGGACACGTGGGCCGATGCCGTCTGGACCGGTTGCAGTATCTGAGGAGAGGTTTGACAGCAAGCTGTGCACTTTGTCAGAAGAAAAGGACATACAGTCCAGCGACAGTTGGGTGCGACTGGGTAAGGTGGGTACAGAAAGCGATGAGTTAGGGACACAAGATATTGATGCAAACACCGAGTTTAGGCATTCAGTCTTTTCATGTGCCGTGTCAGCAGTGCGGCCATTTGAGGTAAGGGAGGGGATGGAGGGGGAACATACACCAGAAACAGATTTGATTAGACGCTATTAGGATTTGGAGGAGGGAGAGAGGTTTGAGAGTTCAGACTTGAGATGAGAAAGATGTTGTTTTCTGGCTCTCCTGAGGGTAGACACACAATTGTTCTGAGCTTTATGGAAGGAACTGAGATTACCCTCAGTTTGGTATGCTTTCCATTAGGCAAAGGCAAGTTGTTTCAGGACAACTGCCTTGCCACAAGCTTCAGTAAGCCATGGGCAGGAGGAAGGGTAGTACAACTGAAGATGAGAGGGGATAAATCTGTGCATGAGAGAGAGAAAGTTCCTTTGAAAGAATTCCCAAGATGAGTTGATGTTGGAGAAAGTAGCGATGGGAGACGAATCTAGAAGATTGATGGCTGCTTCAAAACCCTGCCTGTCGGCCTGAGTGAAATGCCAGACTCGACGGCGCGTGGTTCTCTGATAACAACCAGAGAGATGTCCACTTTGACAAGCACATGGACAGAAGAACTGATTTGAGCGGAGGAAAACAGCAGATATTTTCAGGGAAATTTGTCAAGATCAGATCCAGAAGAGATGGTGTGCTGTTGGTTGAGATCCGGGTCGGGAAGTTGACCGATTGAGTCAGTCCCAATGAGTCGCAGAACGCTTTTGCTGAAGTGCCATGACAGGTGAGAGAGGTACCCACACCCAGCCAACTGACATGATGAGAATTGAAGTCGCCACATATGAGGAAGAGAGAGTTCGGATGAGAGGATAGAAGTTGGTCTATGTTTTCGGATAGTGAGGTGTAAATGGAGTCATCACTGTTTGGTGGACGGTACAGTACACAAATAAACATGAGGTGGGAGTGGAGGGAAGCCGTAGCCAGAGGTATTCCTAGGGGTGTGGGGGAGTGAGGGCAGTGCATGGATAGTGAGGAATGGAGTCTTTGATGAACAGAGCAACACCTCCGCCAGGACGAGGCTCAGGTCTGTCATACTGGAGGAGGGATTAACCAGGGAGAGATACAAAGGAGTCAGAGACGTCTTGAGGGAGGAAAGGTTCTGTGAGGCAGATTATGTCTGGTTTGTCAGTAGCAACCTGTATGGAAAGACCTGTAAGGTTTGAGCGAAGGCCCCAGAAATTTGAGGTTCACACTGTTCATGAAGAGGGAGCGGAAGAGGCTTTGGGTGCAATGGATGGGAGCGGATGGGGAAGGTAGGACAAGGGAGGGAGGGGGGGTAAGGAGAGTTGTTGAAAGAGTGTGGGGGAATGAAGAGCTAGGGAAGGGGGGCGGATGAGGAGGAGAAAAGGCTCTGTGGTGCTGATTTGAGGTACAGTGGGGAGTAATAAGAGAGGGGGGCAGAAGGCAGTTCAGGATTTGAGGAGGTGGAGTGATGAGATGGAGGTGAGAGGGCAGGGGAAGGAGGCAGCTTCGTGGATGTGGGGGGGGGGGTAGACTTTGAAAGAGGTGAATGGTGGGAGAAGGGTAGGTGGGGAGAGTTGAGGGAGAAAGGTGAGGGGGAGTTTTTGAGAAAGGTGAGAGGGAAGCTTGGAGGGAGAAGAGTGTGTTGGTTGCTTTGAGAGTGAGGGGTGAGATGGAACTGAAGTTTGAAAAAAAAGAATGGTTGATGCACAGCAAACAATCATTGCAAACTGGGTTTTTTATTTTTAGTTCAGAAATGTGATTAAAGACATTTCTTGAGGGATGTAATGAAGGCAAATTAAGAGTACGGAGAGAAGAAACGCTGTAACAGTTGGATCTTTTTAGACAAGGCATGAAGGAGAGGTCGAATTGAGAGCAGTCTGTTGAAGTTGAAAAAGAGTCGTGAATGATGATACAGTAATGAGAACCACATGTGTGAAAGAGGAAGATGAAGCATTATAAGAGATCGTTTTTATTATTATTATCATTATTTTTTGAGAGTTTTCATAAGATTAGGTTAAGGAAAGGTTGAAGAAAAAATTGTGAGGTGAATGGTGAATTTGGATCAGTAAACGCAGAGGGTGGAAACAGATCACGTGGGTTCCAGGAGAAGCACGTGGCCTTGGGAGGTGTATAGTCAAAAGTGAATTTATTTATTTATTTTAATAAGGATTGCATAAGATTCGGCAAAGGAAAGATGGAGTAAAATCGTGGAGATGAATGGTGAATTTGGAACGGTAAACGCAGAGGGCGGAAACAGATCACGTGGTTACGGGAGGATGTGTATTGGCAAAAGTGAATTTATCTATTTATTTGCATAAGGATTGCATAAGATTCGGCAAAGGAAAGGATGAAGTAAAATCGTGGAGCTGTATGGTGAGTTTGGAACGGTAAACGCGGAGTGAAGCTGATGGATCGATGAAAAGTATCAGGAAGAGGTGGAGAGACACGTGGAGCAGGAGGTGTATGGTTAGGAAGGATACAAGGGAAATGATTGTTTTTTGATGGATTTTTGGAGATTAGGTAAGATTCGGGAATGGAACGTTGTAGGAAGAAATCGTGAAGGCAATGGTGAGAGTGGGTCAGCTCAAATCGAAGAAAGATGGTGTGCCGGCTGAAGGAGGAAGAAGAAGACTTAGGATCGGGACTCTTGGGGATGGAGAAAGGTTGTTGTTGTTGTTTTTTTTAATTTTAGACAAGAAACAGAGTGTTTAGATGGGGGGGGGCGTTGGGAGAGTGGGGAAAATAGGAATTGAAGGTAATAGGGAGAGAATACAATTAAAAACGATCGTACACCTCAAGGGGAAGGACAGATAGGCCTTATTCAGATGACGTCACCGGTCACGTGACTGTGGCAGCTCCGCCATATTGAGTGTCAAGAAAGTATACCGCGTCCATAACAGCCGATAGTCTCCACTTCAACTACACCGTAATTTCCCAGCAAGCGATTTTTTTTTTCTGCAAATGGGTAAGAGTTGTGCCCCGGGATGTACTCAGCGATATACTGAAGGCTCTGGAGTGCAGTTTTACCGCTTTCCTGCCGAAGTCGACCAACGAAATCTTTGGATATCGGTTGTGAGAAGAGAAAAATGGCGACCTGGCGAACATGACTGGTTGTGCGGCCTCCATTTTGTCTCCGGCATGTAACTAATTTCTGATACGTTATTTTAGTAGTTGGTATTAAATCGCTGGTGGTTACAAAATATTGTCTGATTTGTATCATTAAAATGCATTATATCCCTTGTTTTATTGACAGAATGAGATGGGCAAGATCGCCTCTCCAACAGCTGTCTAACGCGCACAGTTCTGAGTTGTTTCCTCGAAACTTGTCTTATTGCTATTACATCGCAGATTAAATTAAATAGTTTTTTAAATCGCATTTTAGAAATTTGAAGAAAAAAAAAATCAGTGTAACATTTTCACTACAAAACTGAGAAAGTCACATCGATATGTATAATACATTAAAAACGAGCACTTGGAAATATCCACAGCAGCGTGGCATTACACCACATGTTTGTCATGGAAAAAATATAATCTATCTGTAAGCAAACTGACGAACGAAGATTTTCTACAAACTTAGCATTTAGACAAGAGCTTCACTTGAAATTAACTTGTGGCAGCAGCCAGGTTAAAAAAAAAGTGACCCTGGTTGCTGAACAAAACAAGCAACAACGAATTGAATAACAGTGAAATGAAAGAAAACAGGCTTACCTTTGCCCTCACGATAATACAGTTCTTGTCAGCTTTCGTCGAGATTATGTCACTAACAAACCCGGCGACATAATATGAGTAAGCATCCATACTCTTGAAGGCTTTCAGGCTGGCTTGAGTGTAAGGACTCGGCGTTTCAACGAGGAAAATACAGATGTCAGGGAAAACGATTTGAGGCCCAAATTTCCTTTCTGTTGTCCATTTATCCTTTGAAATAATATAAGGATCTTCACGAAGACCACGCAGCTTCAGTTTTTCGCAGTACCTCTTCTTAGAAGTATTATATCATCTAATCCATGGAAATAGCCCAGAAATTCGCGTGACACGTGCGTGGTAACCATGATTTTTTGCCACTCAATATGGCGGAGCCTTACCTTCCGCTGTATCATCACTCGCTGAGTGCATAGGGTCAATTGGAGATGAAAACAAGCTTTGGCTGCGATAAGATCGTAAACTACAGTTGATTTCGTGTTCATCACTGGTTCAGTTTGGGCAAAATCGAATATCTTGGCTGACTTCTCCAGAGTTGCCACTCTGCAGCTATCTTTAATCCTTTTGTTGGCAGAACATGCAGAGTTTCCAGTCAATTGTAGGTAGGCAACTACACTGTTTGGCAGGATAAGGATCACTTGAGGGAGACGCTTGTGTGTCGCTGTCATGCTCACCGCTCATAAGAGGCACACGTAGCTCCTGAAACCCTTTGAGTTTGCTTTCTGCACTCGAAGAACTGCAGCATACCTTTTGCCACTTTAACTGTAATGCACCAAACTCTGACTCCAGAGCCATTTCCAGTCTCTCCAGAACATCAGCAAACTTTGTATCACAATCTTCTTCTCTCTCTTGCAACGACCTTAGTCCAGATCTTCCCTTCATTCGAAGCCATGCGGAGGTCTTTGGTGGGCGCTTGTTTCTGGCAGAAGCAGCAGCATGTGGAGTCAATATTTCTCCGTTGACTTTTGCGCTTGATGACGGCTATCGGCTCCATGTCTTCAGTCAAATAATAGGATTATTGTTAAGCAATGAGATTGACGGTGTTCACTCTGCAAATAAAGGCAGAGGAGTACATGTAAATTACCCAATTCAACAAACTCAAACAAAATGCATGTGAATTTCCATATGATGCTGTAAATTCTGTATATGGCTCTTCACTTTGTCCAGATGGCGTGATGCATTTCAGTACTGTATAGATGGTGCTGCAGTCGAGGTTCTAACTGTTGATGATTTCCCATTTTGAAGATGAAGTAAAATGTATGTGAATTATACTTGTATTGTGTGGCCCACCTGAGACTTCAATGACCCTAAAAGTGACCTGAAAGGTGAAAAGTGAGAATGGCATCCTGTCGTACCCGAATCCCCACCCCATGTGGAATGCATTACGCAAGGATGCCAACGATTAACATGTCGTACCGTCATCACTTTCTAGTGCCTTTTTGACCAGTTGGCTGGTCTACTAATTTTTCTTTCCTCGTTTTGAGGCTTAATTTGTACACCATCTGCTCACTGCACACTTTAAAATATCATATTGAATCCACTGCACGTCAGCTGATATGACTTGAGTGCACGTGTAACAAATGCACTTTTGATTTGTAAGATGATTTGGAAAACATTGTGACCACTACCACCGAAGATGGATGGAGATTATGTTTTGACCCCTGTCTGTTTATCTCTTTGTCTGTCTGTCTGTCTGTGAGCAGGATATCTCAAAAAGTTATGTTTGGATTCGGATGAAATTTGGACAGGTTGGGTGTGTGACAGGGGCGAATTGATTCCAGTTTTGGCGATATAATTGAAGGATAGGGCCAAAACAAAATACAGTACCAGTCAAAAGTTTGGACACACCGACTCATTCAAGGGTTTTTCTTTATTTTTACTATTTTCTGCATTGTAGAATAATAGTAAAGATATCAAAACTATGAAATGACATGCATGGAATTATGTAGTAACTAAAAAAGTGTTAAACAAATCAAAATATATTTTATATTTTAGGTTCTTCAAAGTAACCACCCTTTGCCTTGACGACAGCTTTGCACACTCTTGGCATTCTCTCAACCAGCTTCATGAGGTAGTCACCTGGAATGCTTAAATTCCAACAGTCTTGAAGGAGTTCCCACATATCTTGAGCACTTGTTGGCTGCCTTTCCTTCACTCTGCCGTCCAACTCTTCCCAAACCATCTCAATTGTGTTTAGGTCGGGTGATTGTGGAGGCCAGGTCATCTGATGCAGCACTCCATCACTCTCCTTCTTGGTCAAATAGCCCTTACACAGCCTGGAGGTGTGTTTTGGGTCATTGTCCTGTTGAAAAACAAATGATGGTTCTTCCAAGCACAAACCAGATGGGATGATGTATTGCTGCAGAATGCTGTGATAGCCATGCTGGTTAAGTGTGCCTTGATTTCTCAATAAATTTCCGACAGTGTCACCAGCAAAGCACCCCCACACCATCACACCTCCTCCTCCATGCTTCATGGTGGGAACCACGCATGCAGAGATCATCCGTTCACCTTCTCTGCATCTCACAAAGACACAGATGGCGGTTGGAACCAAAAACCTCAAATTTGGACTCGTCAGACCAAAGGACAGATTTCCACCAGTCTTATGTCCATTGCTCGTGTTTCTTGACCCAAACAAGTCTCTCTTCTTATTGGTCTTCTTCAGTCGTGGTTTCTTTGCAGCAATTCGACAATGAAGGCCTGATTCACGCAGTCTCCTCTGAACAGTTGATGTTGAGATTTGCCTGTTACTTGAATTCTGTGAAGCATTTACTTGGGCTGCAATCTGAGGTGCAGTTAATTGGAGATTTCTGATGTTGGTCACTCTAATAAACTTATCCTCTGCAGTAGAGGTAACTCTGGGTCTTCCTTTCCTCTGGCAGTCCTCATGAGAGCTTGTTTCATCATCGCGCTTCATGGTTTTTGTGACTGCGCTTGAAGAAACTTTCAAAGTTCTTGAAATTTTCTGGATTTGCTGACCTTCATGTCTTAAAGTAATGATGGACTGTTGTTTCTCTTTGCTGAGTTGAGTTGTTCTTGCCATGATATGGACGACAACAGTGCAAACAAAATAATGGTCTTTTACCAAATAGGGCAATTTACTGGATACCAACCATACCTTGTCACAACCATTGGCTCAAACGCATTAAGAAGGAAATAAATTCCACAAGTTAACTTTTAACAAGGCACACCTGTTAATGGAAAAGCATTCCAGGTGTTTACTTCATGAAGCTAGTTGAGAGAATGCCAAGAGTGTGCAAAGCTGTCATCAAGGCAAAGAGTGGCTCCTTTACTTTGAAGAATCTAAAATATAAAATATACTTTGATTTGTTTAACACTTTTCTGGTTACTACATAATTCCATGTTATTTCATAATTTTGATGTCTTCACTATTATTCTACGATAAAGAAAAACCCTTGAATGAGTAGGTGTGTTCAAACTTTTGATGTACTGTATATAGCAAATTTCAAGAAGTTATGGACGGATTTTTACAAAACTTGTTGGATGAGTTCGGTTGGTGATAAGAACAAGCCGATTATATTTTGGTTAAGGTCACGATGCAGATCCGGCATATCAATGGGAAACAAAACGTAAATTGATCGGCCTTGCAGAGGTATGCGCTCCACCAAGTGCCTTTCTCGTTCTTCCCTGGAATTATCATCACTTATTCTTTACCGAAGAAGCAGGAAAGATTTAAGTTTGAGTTTGTACAACTGTGAAGTTTGGAGAAGTATCTTTTCTGACATCAGGCTATTTTGAACGTACATTGTGAATAAATTCTGTGATCCAGAACCTTTCACATGAAGCAAGAGAAAAAGTTAGATTTATTTTGCCACTGAACATGTCGGTTGCTGCCTGCATGTTGTAAAGAATTGTCTGTGACCTCTTGTCTTGTCTTGTGCACCATTTTATTTTGTGTGGCATGAGGGTCAACCTTCTGCAGCCCATAACAATAATGCAGGTGTCCACCAGGGTTCTGTGTTGGGCCATAATGGGTGATGTGAGACCGCCAGAGATGAACTCCCAAAACACTGAGTGTAGATGTCCTGCATGCATGATTGGTTAGCTGTGAGGTGTGGCACTATTAACTAATTATCGATGCGGTGGTTTCGGCATGTGCATAGGCTTTATAGGGGAATTTGATGACATTGGAGGATGATCACACGGCTCAAATGCGTAGTGAATACACTTTCGGAACAACAGCTTTAACTTGATATGTGCAATCACAAAGTGATCGCCAAGGATAAGCTCATTGCCTGCAATCCAATGATGGCAACATTCTCTTTGCACTGCCATAGGAACTTGACCATTAACGTTTCGGGATAGAGTGGAAATTAAAAATGTGTTCCCTTCTACAATCGATCCATAAAATTTAACATCATGATAATCAGAGGAAAATTATTCAGGTTATGATCAAAAAGATTTGTTTTTAGATCCTCGTGGAGGATCTCTAAGTCTTACTCACGTTGTTGTTCTTCATCTTCTTCTTGTGGACTTTTTTGTTTCACAGCCGACAGTTTTCATCAAAACATCCTGAAACTTGGCATATATATGTAAAAATACCCTGCGCAGACAGTAACCATCTCCGATTTTGACAATTCTCCGAGAAAAAAAGTTATGACGTCAAAATATCTCCGCTCATGGAAATCGCCAAAATAATTATCTCCGAAACTCGGCAAGCTTTTTGAATTCTGTTAAAGGGAATCGAACAGGGCATTAGCAGAGATGAATTACCGCATATATGATGCATCACTATGACGTCATATCAATTTTTATGACATCATTCGTATTTTTTGACATTTTTTGTTTCACAACCCAGAATTTTCATCGGATATTCGTGAAACTTGCCATGTATATGCAGAAAGCCCACGCGCAGGCAGTAACCATCTCCGATTTTGGAAATTCTTCCAAGAAAGAAAGTTGATGTCATAATATCGCCGCTAATGGAAATCGCCTATACCATTATCTCCGAAACTAGGCAAGCTGTTTGAAATTTGTTTGCTGGAATCAAGCCTGGCATTAGCACAGATAATTTATCGCAAACCTGATGCATCACAATGACGTCATATTCGGTTTTATGACGTCATCATTAAGAGGGTGAGGATTTTGGCTCATTTGAGCTTGTTTGTTAATCAGGTCACAATTTGAAAAAATTAGGTCAAAGACATGAATCAAATGTCAGGTGTACAACTTCAATGCAGGTTCACTATTATCATGCAAGAACATCTTGGAAGGTCAAGAGATCTTTGAGATTCTGCATTGACAAAATTTAGCGATGATAAAAGCAAATTAATTTTTGACTTTTAATTCAGAGGGTTATGATGTAAATAAAGTGAAAATGTGGCTTACTCTCAGTTATCTAGAGGGAAATTTCATTCTGATCAGAAAGACCTTCCAACAATTAGGTGATGGCCTCAAACATAGGTCAAGGTCAAAACAATTATGTCAACCCCATGTACTTTTTATTCCCATTTTATTGACTCAAGATTTAATTCTGAAAGTCCCAGCTGGCTCCGAGATAGAGCTGAGAAATCGGCAGAATGAGGAAGAAAAACCTTCATAGTAGTTGAGTACTCCAAAGGGTGTAAGAAACTCTGGCGTACCATTATATACTGCAGAAGCAAACACTACAACAGGTATAAGCCTCCTGCTATGCTTTTGGGGGAGGCTTATTAATAAATAAATAATGGGAATGGGGCACAGTAAGTAAACAAGAAAGCAGCTGGAATAGGAATGATCGAAGAAAGCAGTGACACAGGACAAACAGAAGGTTAGACAGAATGTTGTCGTGTAGGTGGTGGTCTTCCTTGTTATGAAGTGTCTGGAGTCACGACACAGGCTGGTCTGGCAGGTTGGCAACAATGAATTGTTTCCACAGGCTCACCCTCCAGAGCCTTCAACATGGGTTTGGCGTGCCTCTTCTGTCATGTTGGCATCTCTCCTTGGTGCATCAGCACCGCTGCCTTTTATAGCCAAACCCGCCAAACCCCATGGTGCGGTCTCTTCAGCTGCACTATAAGTGTCGCATACACGGTCCTGTTGTGCTGAAGTAGTACACGTAGACGTGCCATTCTTTCAGAGCATGTGTGAGGGTCACACCGAGCACACATGGACGAACCATGTTGAACGTAGAGTTGTATGATGTTTAAGGACAATTGGGGGGGATGGGCCGAGGGGGTAATTTACATGATCAGCATAGAAGGAAAAGATGGAATAGAGACAGACACTAGGGTGAGGGTGATGGAGATCTTCCCTGTTTTGAAGCGTCTGGAGTCACTTCCTGTACGTCTGATCCCGGCCGTTGCCAACAGGGTTTACAAACACTTCTGTTAAAGCTGATCATGAAATAACTGATGAATAATCAACCCCTCAGTCATTTTTGTAACAGTATTGTCTCCCGTGAGCAAGTTATACAGGAAGTGACCTCAACGCCTGCCAAATATTGTGGGTGAAACTGAATCTGTCTGAATAGAAGGTTCATGTCTGTCTGTGCCGATGTATAAAATGCTCAATGGCTTTTATCAACTGAAGGGTTAGAATATGTCTACCACCATAAGACATAAGGGGCAACTGACATTTTGAGAGCGAGATGAAAATTTGAACGTTCGTTCTAGCCTCTTTTACACGTCATACCTGCACATACATTAATACTCTTAAGGGGTCTCACGGCCTTTCTTGTTTACAGATACACTCAGCGGCATGCTGTGTACTCAAGGTAAATTTTCAGAACAGCTCGTCAAGCCCATCATTTTTCAGGTGAGCATCATCACTCATTATTCACTTACTCTCCAAATAATTTGTTTTGAAACTCAGTCCAGCAGATTGAGCAGTGTGATTTTGAACATTATCAGATGCTTGATTTACAAATCCATCGCATAACCATTTGTATTTTTTCTTCTTCCAGGCTGCATCTGCGTTTGGTTACATGCACAACATCAATATTACGCATGGGGATATAAAGGTAAAAATCTGCACAAATCACCATGGAAACCGAAAATGACGTGTTTATTTCTGAAGAAAGTTTCTTTTTTCGTCATTGGGAACTGTATTTCAAACAATTTGAAGAATGTTACTTACCACCACAACAGCATGTAAGAAAGAAGAGTGCATTGAAAGTGCTAAACAATGAGAAGTAATTGTAAAAAAATTGCGTCTTCACTCAATTTTGCTTTTGTACAGCAGGGATCTCAAATTGTTCCTGAAATTCCATTACAGTTGGGTATATTAATCTGAAGGTCGGATGAGACCATTTTATAGAAGAAGAGTATGGAGAGACAGGATGGTTTGGAATTGGAAAATCGGTCAGATAGGAGGTGTATTCTCTCCCCCTCAATTGTTTAATCTGTGTCGTGAGTACATCATGAGGAAATCAAACTTGGATGACATAGAGGCTGGAGTCAGGATTGGCGGAAGACATATCAACAATCTAATGTATGCTGGTGATATCACTCTGTTGGTGGAAAGTAAAGAGAACTTGATGAAACAACTGCAGACAGTGAAAAAGCTGGTCTTTATTGAAACCTGAAGAAGGATAAAATTGTGTCAACTGAGATCAATGTGTTCACATTGTGAAACAATTATGTGGTCAGGTTAGGTCAGGTATGGGAGCTTGCATCAGAGCAGCACGTCACAGCATACACTTTCCGCCAGTATTCCAGGGGCCTCCGTCTGGCCATCCCCCAGGCATCTGCCTGGCCCATCCCCATCTCCTTAAGGTGCTAATCAACATACTGCTGACTCTCACGGACTATGCAGGTAACAAATCTCATCTGAGTCTCCCTCAGAAACCTCTCATTGGACACAAAGTCCAACCAGTGAGAGCCAAGAATTCTTCGAAGGGACCTGGTACCGAAGGAGTTAAGTCTCCATCTCAGATCCCTGTTCAGAGCCCAAGTCTCACATCTGTAGATTGAAAGCACCAAGGACCTGAAGACTCAGAATTTTGTCTTCCTGGACAGGGATCAACAGCACCACATCCCATGATTCAGTGAATTCATGACTCCCAAGGCCTGACCCAGATGTGTATTGACCTCTGGCTCACAGCCAGCGGAGACATGAATATCACTGCCAAGGAAAGTGAATCTCTCGAGATGGCCTCAACATCCTCACCACAACCAGGTACAGACAAGATATCAGCATGTAAGATGTCATTGAAAGCCTGGATCTTAGTTTTGTCCCAGGAAACCCATATAATCCCAGTGACTCCACTTCTTATTCAGCGCTTTGAGGGCCCCCAAAATGATATCCCGTCTCCGCAAAGATGACTGAATCATCTGCGAAATCAAGGTCAGAGATTCTGGCGCTCCCGAAATCAATGTCAGAGATTCTGGCGCTCCCAAGCGATGCACTGCAGCTTAAACTCTCAAACATCCTCCCCAGAATCCAGTCAATACAAGTGCTGAAAATTGTGGGGGCAGTGTATACCCCTTCTTTTCCTCTTCTTCTTCTTCTTCGTATGGCAGCTTCGCTGCCAGGGTAGCTATCATTTCTTGGAAGCGCGACTGTTTCGCTGATGCAGTGCCCATCTACCAGTACACACACACGTACTCTTTTCTCCGACCTCGGAAGGATGATTAGCTGAGTCAACCCCCTGGTATATTAATTCAGCAGCCAACTGGGCTTGAACTTAGGACCCAAGGATCCCAAGCCGCCACCCCAACCACTAAGCCAACACCAGGCATTAGTACATACCCC
>NC_140970.1:58032818-58132818 GCF_056783735.1 Eptatretus burgeri | reverse complement strand
TGCCCTCCCCGAAAGATAAACTGATCACTGTTTTATTCTTGATGCAGTTGATCCTATTTTATCTGGACATCCAAATAACGGAAGATCCAGTTTCCAGATAAAATAATTGCCAACAAGAGCTCAAGTGAGCACAATATACGCCCGAACAAGAAGGTATATACAGAATTGTGCTACTACATGTAAAACAGCATCCTGGTTGCCATTGTAACCACTTTAGATGATGAACGTATGTCGTGACACCGTCTCCACAGTCTGTACCTATGTACCAAATATGAAACGTGATAATTGAAAACTTTGGGAGTTAGAGTGCGGACAGGAACGGACGGACGCCCGGTATCACATAATACACCCCGATATATATATATATATATATATATATATATATATATATATATATATATATATATATATATATATATATATATATATACATCGGGCGTCAGATTTTTCCTGAATGATTTTGCATTAATTTTACGCCGTCAAAGATTATTGATGCCGTGTGTCCCTCTCGACTTGTTTGGAAAAAATTTGGAAAAAATTGGACGTTTCATTGGGTTTTTTTTGTGTAGTTTGTTGAAAGGCTTTGTCATTGAACAAAGCCGATCTGAACCGATCCGGTCTAGGTTTTGTGGCCAATCCGGGACAGCATCACGAATTGCTCTCCTTAAAGCGAAACGTTTTTCTGCCTCCGCTGACAAAGTCACGAAGTGAGAGGTTTTAGTTTCCACGATAACTCAAGAATGGCTGAAGGGATCCAAGTCAAACTTGGTACAAGTAATTAATGATGTTAAAATGAACTGATGAGATGATGGGGTCAAGAAGTCAAAGTTCCGAGATCCAATTGGGTAAAACTTCTGTTACCGAGCCTACTTGTGAACCATTGATGGGATTTTGACCAAACTTAGTGTCAGTGTATATTATGATGCAAAGATGAACGGATTTGATTTCTGTATCGTTCGTCAAAACTCAGAGATCATACCATGTAAAATTGTGATCCTTGAGAACAACTGAAAGGATTTAAATAAAACTTGGTACAAGTGTTTATAATGATGAACTGATTAGATTTTTGGGTCAAGAGTTCAAAGGTCAGTGTTTATGTTTGGTAAATCCTGTTACTGCAATAACTTGTGAACCAGTGCTGGGATTTTGACCAAACTTGAAATGTGTATATATTGTGATGCAAAGATAAACTGATTAGATTTCAATATCAAGATGTCAAAGGTCAGAGGCCATGTCAGGTAAAAGTGTTATTGAGGTTGGGATTTGAGCTAAACCAAGTACATGTACCATGATGCACATGTATAGATTACATATTGAGGTCAAATCGTCTTCAGGTTTTACGTCAAATTTAGAGTAAGCATAGATTTGATGTGTGTGGAGGCATATCGGGTGACATCATGACGTTGAATTGTCTCGTAACGGAATGCAGTACTTGAACTTTATTCACTCAAAATTGCTCTTAAACGTATAGTAGTGACATGAGCTTTCAGACAGTGTCTTCGTGAAACCCCTGTCAATCAACAAAGCAGAGACAGAATTACAGTACCCCAAATGTGAAAGACACAGAGTCGGAATTGATTAATCTCACTGACAGTGATGAATCTCCTGCACCATAAAAATTAGCAACATCCAATTCAATTTTTGCTTTGACTTTGGCTCTAGATAATGCATAATTAATGCACATCACATCAGGATCTTCATTTTGGAAATGCGACACGCAGCTCAATGGCTGCATTTGGCGAGTCCAAATACACAGAGAAGAAGGGGGTTAGCGCACGGGTTAGATAATATGCAATAGGCAAAGCCTAGAAGCGAGCGTAGAATTATTCTTGCATTCGCTTCTGACTTTACCTATTACCTCAACATTACCTTCACAACAACTACACCACCCAGAACAGGATGTCATCTGAAAAAAAAAATCCTCAACATTACCTTCACGACAACTACACCGCCGAGACCAGGATCTCAACTAAAAAAATCAATACAGTATTACCTCAACATTACCTTCACAACGACAACTACACCGCCAAGAACAGGATCTCATCTAAAAAAATTAATACTACATTGAATGTAGAATTCTTCTTATATTCGATTCTGACTTTACCTATAACTTGTTTACAACTGTATACTAGGGTGGTCCAAAAAAGTCGAAAAAAAATAGAATGTTGCTCCACAAGCTTAAAATTATTCCACTATGATTCAATAATGCGCATAAAAAAATTTAAGTTGATCGGAGGTGATTTAGAGGTCGCTCCTTATGACGACTTTTAGTTTCATGAGTTGGTTAAATTAGTTTCACTAGTGCATGCCCGTAGGTGCGTGCCCGTACATGCAAACAAAACAAAAACTTTCAAACCGCGTGCCAGAAACAACAACTACACAAGCCGTTCCTTCGCTCTCGCGTGCCCGTACGTGCGTAGCCGTATATGCAAAAAAAAAAACTTTCAAACAACCAGACAGGCCATTCCTTCGCTGTCGTAAACGACGACTGGATTGGGGCATTGTGTTTAAGAAAATCGAGAAAGAAAGAATACAGTCAGTCGATAAATCAAGAAAAAAAAATCGAGAAAGAATACAGTAATCGTCACTGACTGGATTGGGGCATTGTGTTGAAGAAAATCGAGAAAGAATACAGTAAGTCGATAAATCGAGAAAGAATACAGTACTCGTCACTATCCAGAAGTTCGCATATCGCAGTTATGATTATTCGCAATTTAGTTTTAATGGCCAATTATTCAATTAGCACCAACGTATTTTGCCTTTTCGCAAGGAAAAACATGGAGAGGAGAGGAGAGGAGAGAAAAAACCCATAATGGCGAACGCGGCTGAGTTTCTCTTCACCATCGACCACGGCTACGCAGTAACGCTTCCTGTCATTGGTTGATATAAAATGGCCGCAGCAACGGTTCCTGTCATTGGTTGGTAAATAAATGGCCATAACTTGGGAAGCACTTGTCCGATTAATATCAAACCTTGAAAAGGCACATCCTCAGGTCCCCAGCAATATATCTGGCAAGTTTCAATTAGATCGGACCAGCGGTTGTCGAGAAACAGCGGTCACAGACACACACACAGACACACACACAGAGATTGTTGGAATTATAGATAGATAGTGCATGCCCGTAGGTGCGTGCCCGAAGGTGTGTGCCCGTAGGTGCAAACAAAACAAAATAAAAAAACGTTCAAACCGCATGCCAGAACCGTCTTCTGTACAGGGGATAGGAGTCATCAGAGAAGCTTGTCGTTTCTCGTAGGGCTTTAGGATAGTCCTTTGTGCACTTCCGGTCTGCCATGCAAGGGCTCGAGATGTTCCATTCCCCACATGGGCCGTGAATCATGTGTGATGTCACAATACTGTGTGGTTCTGGATTTGTGCGTTTGTCAGGAATCTCAGCAGAGACCACGCGATCGACATCTGCTGGTGTTCTGGGCTTGTCGCGAGGTACCACGGTCAGGAGCATGTGTATATGGGGAAGGTGACGCTTTTGTGTTTCCTTCACCATCACATAAGCGTCCACATGCCCCAAGATGTCATTCTTGAGGAGGTCTGCTTTGAGTGCTTCCACCTTCATATGAAACACCCGGGCGATGATATCAGGTCTTTCATTGGCTGACTGACCCTCAAAAAGTGATTGTTTAATTTCTGGCCACTTTGGGTTGCAGGTGAATGTTAGGAAGAAGTCAGGTTTTCCCTTGACTCGGACCAAAGCCATTGCATCCTGAAACTCTTTGGCATACCAACGTGGTGACCCATAAATTGACGGCAGCAGAATGGTGAGGCGTCCAGGTAGCACCTCAGCGTCACTGTTCAACGCATCAACGATGATCTTATACTTTTCTGCCTTCATTGACTTCTGGTTGCAGCGAATCCAATTGAGACGGTGCAACTCAATTTTTGCCATCATGTCGCATACGTACTGCTGTGTCAACTTTCCACCACGAAGTAGTAGAGTGAAGTGATGAGTAGGATCACGTACTTGGAGATGGTAGCGGTAGAAAGATGTTGGCGTTATCCCTGCTAACTCAGTGTGGTACCCCTGGGAGCCGCAGGGTAGCAGAAGTATGTATGATAGAGGGTCATACACTGGATACATGGCGTCTATTGTCTATAAACCTCCTCCTCTGAGGTGAACACCGACTGCCAGCCTTTCAAACTGCTCTGTTGTCATTGCCCCTGGAGCAATGACAGCCACATCGCTGTCTGGTGAGGGAAGGTTGACTGTACCATGATGAAGGTCTCGGCGCCGCGTGCGACCTGTTAACACAATTTTCAGTTCATTTGCGCTATCATTATGAACCACAAACTCAATGGCTGATTTGAATTGCTGGACGTATGGGTTGCACTCATGAATGGCCTGTTGTGCTCTTAGCAAAAAATGCTCATTCAGGCTACTGTTCGAGGTGTGGGCACGACGAACCTCCAGCTCATGGGCTGGATCGTGAAAGTAGATCTGAGCAAAGCGTGGGGTACAACCCAGATCGGCAAGAGGAGCACCAATGTAATGGTAAATCATACCTTGTATGCGCACTCCAGGATTGAAGCCAGGCATACCTATCTCTCGGACACTGATACTTGCCATTGCGAGCGCGTTGTTATACTGTTTCGCGCGCTTCACAAAGTCCTGGTTAAGGAAAAGGTTTTTAATAGCATCTGGAGGTTGTGATGGAATTGAACCGGGTTTTGGATTCGTAGGATCATGCTTAAGGTCGACCTTGCCGTGGTTGCAGCAAAATCCTCTTCTCTCCTCGGTCCACACAAAAGCATCACAATGTGAGCATTTAGTGCATTGAAATAATGAGGTCCTGCTTAACGCGTGCCTGTACTCAACATGAAGTTGCTCTCGGAAGAAATCTGTATCATCGTATCGAGCAAGGTTGCGATTCTCACGGTGAGCCTGCTCTAGTCTCGCACGGTGTATGTCCTGATGGCGCAGGGCATCCCTTACTTGCCGGTCTTCTCGCTGGTGAGGGATTTCTTCTGCACGACGCCTTGCCTCGCGTCCAGTGTTGTCTGCCAAGCGAGCAGCTCGTTCTTCATCCGTTTCTTCTGCACGACGCCTTGCCTCACGTTCAGTGTTGTCTGCCAAGTGAGCAGTTCGTTCTTCATCCGTTTCAGCTGCACGACACCTTGTCACGCGCGTAGCGTCACGTGTCAAGCGAGCAGCTCGTTCTTCATCCGTTTCCTCTGCACGGCGAGTTGCCTCGCGTTCAGTGTTGTCTGCCAAGCGAGCAGTTCGTTCTTCATCCGTTTCTTCTGCACAACGCCTTGCCTCGCGTTCAGTGTTGTCTGCCAAGCGAGCAGTTCGTTCTTCATCTGTTTGAGCTGCATGACGCCTTGTCATGCGCGTTGCGTTGCGTGTCAAGCAAGCAGCTCGTGCTTCGTCAGATTCCATTGCACGTGCACGACGCGCAGCTTCGTTCCTTCGCTGTCGTAAACGACGATTGGATTGGGGCATTGTGTTTAATAAAATCGAGAAAGTACAGAAATCGAGAAAGAAAGAATACAGTAAGTCGATAAATCAAGAAAAAAATCGAGAAAGAATACAGTAATCGTCGCTGATTGGATTGGGGTATTGGGTTTTAGAAAATCGAGAAAGAAATCGAGAAAGAATACAGTAATCGTCACTCTCTGGAAGTGAAGTCCTCACTGTCCGGAAGTTCGCATATGGCACTTACGATTATTCGCAATTTATTCTTAATGGCCAATTACTCAATTAGTGCCAACGTATTTTGCCTTTTCCCAATGTCATCGCAAGGAAAAACACAAAGAGAAGAGGAAAGAGGAGAAAAAAAACGTGCAAAAAAAAATTTACTTCCTGGTTCGGAGCATACCAGCACTCTGATCTTACCGAAATTTATACACCGTCTAATAGGAAAACGATCATAACTTGGGCCATTGTGTTTATCTATAAATGCGCATAAGAAATCGAGAAATTATTAGAATACACGAAGTCATCACTCTCCGGAAGCCCGTACGTTGTAACCTGTAATGGGGAACGCGGCTGAGCTTCCCTTCACCATCGGCCACGCCCACGCAACAACGTGTCTTGCCATTGGTTTGGTAAATAAATGGCCGTAACTTGCGAAGCACTTGTCCGATTAATATCAAACCTTGAAAAGGCACATCCTCAGGTCCCCAGCAATATATCTGGCAAGTTTCAATTAGATCGGACCAGAGGTTGTCGAGAAACAGCAGTCACACACACACACACACACACACACACACACACACACACACACACACACACACACACACACACACACACACACACACACACACACACACACACACACACACACACACACACACACACACACACACACACACTGCTGGAATTATAGATAGATGATAAATCTTGTTTTAGGTCATATTTTCGAAATGGTAGTGAATTCAATGTTGGTGCAGTCATTTCTTTGAGTAAATCGACCCCATAGAGTTCGAAATGCACTCCATTTCCACCTCGGACATCCAGAAGTACCCGTAATTGTACCTGACCATACCCTAATTTATTCAAGTCATGAGACTAAAAGTCGTCATATGGAGTGACCTCTAAATCACCTCCGATCAAGCTAAAAAAGATTATGCGTGTTATTGGATCATATTAGAATAATTTTAAGCTTGTGGAGCAACATTCTATTTTTTTCGACTTTTTTGGACCACCCTACTGTATACGCAATTTCCGGTTACTTCGGCCTGGATTTGGGATCAGCGATCAAATAATGTAAGTCACGATTAAAAATTATTTTTTGATGATGCGGGATATATCTTTATTAAAATCAGTGGAGGAAATATACACCATGTCTGATATTATTTGGGTCTTTCATGTCTCCGACGATGCCTTTATCTCCTGGCATGCATCATTCCCCATAACAAAAACCGGAAACAAAAAAAACCAGAAGCAAATAAATAAACGGAAGCAAAAGGGTCATAGGCAACGACACGGATTCCAAATTGCCATGGTATTGTGTTGTTGTTGTTGTTTCCTATTCTCTCATGTGCACACGTTAAGTAATATTCATAAGATAGAAATAAAACCCAATCGTGTTTATACACCGCACAGCATTTAAAAACAACCGGAAGCAAAAGGGTCATAGCCGACGACACTGATTCCAAATCGTCAAGGGTATTGTGTTGTTGTTTCCTTTTCTCTCATGTGCACGTGTTAAGTATGAAGCTCACTGCGTTTGCTATTACTGTTAGGGTAAGGGTGAAATGTAACACGACGACATAAAAATGTTATTGAGGTTGAGATTTGAACGAAACCAAGTATATGTACCATGAGAAATATGTCCAGGCTTTTCAGCCTTTTCAGCACTTGTGTGGATTGGATTATGGGGAGGATGTCAGAGAGATCACGTTGCGGCGGATCGTTGGGGAACGTCAAGATCTCTGATTTCGCAGATGATGCAGTCATCTTGCGGAGACTCTGGATATGCTTTTGGGGGCCCTCGAGGTGCTGAATGAGGAGTTGGAGCCGCTGGGATTATGGGTTTCCTGGGTCAAAACTAAGATCCAGGCTTTCAATGACATCTTGGATGCTGCTGTCATGTCTGTACCTATTTGTGGTGAGGATGTTGAGGTCGTGGAGAGATTCACTTACCTTGGCAGTGATGTTCATGTCTCTGCTGGCTGTGAGCCAGAGGTCAACAGACGTCTGGGTCAGGCCTGGGGAGTCATGGATTCACTGGATCATGGGATGTGGCGCTGCCGGTACCTGTGCGGAAGGAAGAAATTCTGAGTCTTCAGGCCCTTGGTGGTTCCAGTCTTGCTCTATGGAAGTGAGCTTTGGACTCTGACCAGGGATATGAGACAGAGACTTAATTCCTTTGGTACAAGGTCTCTTCGGAGAATCCTTGGCTGTCGCTGGTTGGACTTTGTGTCCAACGAGCAGTTGCTGAGAGAGACTCAAATGAGATTTGTTACCTGCATAGTCCCTTAGCATCAGCTGCGGCTGTATGGACATATGGCTCGTTTTCCTGATGCTGATCCTGCTCACCAGATTCTCTCAGTGAGGGAGCCTCGTGAGTGGAGGAGGCCAATGGGCTGACCACGTGCCTCATGGTTGCAGCAGATTGATCAACATCTCAAGGAGATGGGGATGGGCATACATCTGCCTGGGGGTTGGCCAAATGGAGGCCCTTGGAGTACCGGCAGAAAGTGGATGCAGCAACGCGCTGCTCTGGCGCATGCTCCCATACCTTACCTGACCTGATACATATTGTTGCGGTATTCGCGCCCGCCGGCGTGCTGACGGCCACGTAACTCGAATCGCGGCACGTCGCCCACCGGACGGACAATCCAGTCGTGACCCTCTCGGACTAACGCCGGGAATCAGTCACGGGTGGACCTTTCGGTCTCACCGCGATCGAGCCAATCAGCCCCCGCGTGGGATAGTACCGACTACCGAGCACACGGCAACACTTATACAATTTTACTTCACAGACGGCGCCGACAACACATACCCAAAACCAAGGAAAAGAATACCCCCAAGAATGAGGCGGGCCTGAGGCCGAGACCGGGTCGCGCCTACCCGTCTGGTGATGAGACGCGGAGCGGCGATGGCGCCTCACTCCGCGGGCCTCGTGGACAGTGTCTGGCAGGGGGTGGGAAAGGGGCCCCCTTGGTCGCACTATCTCAGCGCGGGGGGAAACAGGAGGGGGTTGCTGATGCTCGGGGTATAGAGGATCTTTATTATCCCTGGTGTGCGTCTCCACCTCGGCCAGGTCGTGCTGCCGGCCTTCCTCGGGCGTGCAGCTCCCGGCACCGTCGCGAGCACCCCCTCGTCTGCCTTCGCCGCTGCCGCCTCTCCGCCTCTGGACTCTCCACCCTGGACTCTTCTTTGGACTCTCCCCTTCTCGACTCTCTTCAGCTTCTCCAGCTACTGCAGGCTTCGGGCTCCAGACTTCCACACGGCTCTGACTGACGAACACGGTCCTTTTATCCCCCCGTAGCTTCGCCTTTGACCCCCTCCCTTTGACCTTTCACCTCGCTCCCCATTGGCCCGAGAAAAAGTGGGCGTGAAGGCTTTTTGATCCACAAATTTGCATATATCGATCGTTCTGGAGGCGGGGCCAAATCGCCCCTCGCTCACCGATTGGACG
Organism: Eptatretus burgeri; assembly: GCF_056783735.1. Lineage (NCBI taxonomy): Eukaryota > Metazoa > Chordata > Myxini > Myxiniformes > Myxinidae > Eptatretus > Eptatretus burgeri. The sequence continues at coordinate 58,123,716 of NC_140970.1, read as the reverse complement.
GCAAAAAGTGGGCGTGTGTCGTTTTTGATCCGTTTTTGAAGCACAAAATCCGTGATTTTGTACACGCTGTTCGACGTGCGCCCTGCACGAGTCCAACACCGGTACCCACAGCGGGGCAAGAACGGTGGCGATGCTACGGTTGCGAGGTGTGACGGGAAGGTCGTGGCGGTTGTGGTGAAGCGGCGTTGTGGTTGGTGGTTGATGTTGTGGTTGTGGTGGTAATCATGGCAGTTGGTCCAAAATAAAGATAGTAAAAGAAAAACGGCTATCCTGAAGAGTCGCAGCTCGCATAAATGACATGTATTCCCACTAGACAACGGGTTTGGGCCTAACTACACATGCACTTACCGAGATACCTCACCTAAGGGACCTGAATGGTGGTTTGCGAATTTGGTAACCACAACAATATGTACAGATTAGATATTGAGGTCAAATGGTCTTGAAGTTTTGAGGTCAAAGTTAGAGTAAGCAAAGACTTGATGTGGGCCGAGGCAAATTGGTCGACGTCATGACGTCGAATTATGTCTCATTACGGAATGCAGTACTTTAAGTTTATTCTTTCAAAATTGCACTTAAACATGGTAACATGAGTTTTCAGACAGAAAGAGTCTTCGTGAAACCCCTATCAATCAACAAAGCAGAGACAGATTTACAGTAGTCAGTACCCCAAATGTGAAAGACATGGCACCGGAATTGATTAATCTTATTGACAATGATGAATCTCCTGCACCATCAAAATTTGCTACATCCGATTCAACTTCTGCTTTGACTTTGGCTCCTCGAGATAATGCATTATTAATCTGCATCACATAAGGATTTTGGAAATGTGATATGCAGTTCATCGGCTGCATTGGGCGAGTCCAAATACACAGAGAATGAAGGGGTTAGCGCTTGGGTTAGGTTGGGTCTCAACCTTGGGTTGAGTCTCAACGCTTGGGTCTCAACCTAATCCCATGTCAATGGATTGATGGCATGGTGCTAATTTAGCTGATAAATTATTGTTGAGTTAATCCCCTCCAATGTTTTGGATGTTTTTTGTGTTAATGGTCTCTGGCATTTATCCATTCAGACCAAAATATTTGAGGACCTCTGGGACTTTCCCAAATCCTTTGTCTAGTATTATTATTGCCCTTCGTGGTTTTTAACAATGGCTCCCAAGATGAAAACTGTTGCCAGTGGTGAACCAAGTCAAGGAAAGTGACGTCTTTGACACATCAAGTGGAGCTTTTGGCAAAGCTTGGTCGAGATGAGATTGCAAGGTGTCACTGTGCAAACGTGTTGGCATTTACGAGTATCGAAAGGAATGGAGTAGTAAATCAGAATCCACGTCAATTCCATGTACACACAGACCCCGACATTCGTGGTCCAACATTCGTGGGTTCCGTGAATTCCATCCATTGGGACCATACTCTGCACAGAGCGTTGGTGCTGCCAAAGCAATCTCCTTGGTTATTGGGTACAATCCTGGACAGGTCGTCACTCTGACACAGGATACTTGTTAATTTGTGACATGCTCCGACATTCGTGGAAAATTTCCACACGTATTTGTGGTTTACGCGCCGGTCTTTTGTTTTTTCACGAGCTACGAGCACAACACAGTTTTAAACTAGAGGGGGAGCACTCGGTAGAGTGCAAAACCTCTGCCGCCAATACTGCTTGGTCACTCAAGTGAACCAGATATCCTATTCATTCAATTTGACGTCAACAGTGCTCACAGAGTTATAGTTTGCAACTTTCCCTTTTACTTTTAACTTTTACAGACTCAATTAATTCGTCATAACTAGATTCCTTGAGACAGAAATTGATTTTACGTGGGTATATCCACCTGAAGTTCCAAAATCAGCCGCAATTATAGTGAACCTCCGCCATCGACGATGGACGGAGGTTACTGTTTTCACCCCTGTCTGTCTGTTTGTTTGTTTGTGAACAGTATTACAGAAAAACTCCTGGACGGATTTCGACGAAACTCTGTGGGGGGATTAGGTGTGGTCCATACCTAATGGATTAGGTATGGTCCATTAGATTTTGGACTTGGTCCAAAGTCCAATATGGCCGCTATGGTGGCCATTTTGAAAAAATATTTGAATTTTTGTTTTTGCATTTCTACATGTTTTAAGTGATTTCCAACCCCAAAAAAAAATTGTTTGAGAAAAACAATTTTTGCAACTTTTTTCAAAAAAAATTCGATTTTATTTGAAAAATATTTGATTTTTTTTTGCATTTCTACCTGTTTTAAGTGATTTCCAACCCCCCCCTCAAAAAAAATTTGATTGAGAAAAAAAAACAACAAATTTTGCACCTTTTTTTTTTTAAATTTCGATTTTTTTAATATTTTTTTTGGCATTTCTACATGCGCGTCGATCTAGTTTATTCAATCGTGGTTCAGTAGAGTCTGATCTGTTTTGACCTACAATGAATAGGATATCAGGTTCACTTAAGTGACCCAGCAGTATTGGCGGCGGAGGTTTTGCACTCTACCGAGTGCTCCCCCTCTAGTTTTGGCATGTTTTTTGTTGGAAATCACTTAAAACATGTAGAAATGCAAACAAAAATTCAAATCTTTTTTCAAAATGGCCGCTATAGCGGCCATATTGGATTTTGGACCAAGTCCAAAATCTAATGGCATGATCCTTGGACCATACCTAATCCCCCCACCAAGTTTCGTCGAAATCCGTCGAGGAGTTTTTCCGTAATACTGTTCACAAACAAACAAACAAACAAACATAAAGGGGTGAAAACAGTAACCTCCGATCTTCGATGGTGGAGGTTAAACATATCTTCCACAAGCCATGCACAAAGCAGGTTGATATACTTACAGTACAATACTGTACGTATTCAAAAAACATATCTTCCATGAGCCGCAAACATGACCAGCTTCCTGTGCATGTATTGTAGCTTCGCGGGAAAAATATAGCTTCGTCGGAAGTTTCACTATGTGCACTTTAAACATACGGTACTCTATTGTAACTTCACGGGATAAACAGTTTTGAGGGATGTCTCACCAGTGTAACACGTCATTCCCCGTGAGTTACTTTCAGAATGAAAACACTAACAGCATATATTGATGTATCCAGTAATTATCAGGTCACCACATATGGACATTACACAATGGAACCATTCAGTGTGTCTTCGTGTAAATCACCATCTTGCCACAAACAGCACCATCTGAGCTGTTAGATTTTTAAAATGCTCAGCATACTCTGTCTGCAGATAGGAAAGATGTCATGTCCTGTGAGTTAAAGAAGGGAAGCATTCAGTATATCTGTTCGTGGAAATTGGCAGGTTGCTTCATACGGACTAATTGCACAATGACATTGCTCACCACATCTATTTTCAGCTGCTGAATACAGCATCACCCGTAAAAATCCCCCACAAACAGTGCACAGACTACTCACCCTCCAGCAGTTACCCACAATGTATGCGTCAAGCTCTAAGGGGAGCGTGCCTTCATGAACCACGATGCGGCCAAGGCATTCCCTGCAGAACTCGTGAGCCTCATTGAGGAGAAAGGGGTACTGCTGGAGCAGGTCTTTAACGCTGATGAGACCGACTTGTTTTGGAAAAACATGCCGACCAGAATGTTAATTTTACAGCATGAGAGCAAAGCAGCTGGCTTCAAGGCCGCAAAGGATCTGGTAGCCCTTCTCATCTGTGCAAACGCTGAAGGGGACTTCGTGGTAAAGCCCATGATGCTCTACCGTTCCCTGAACCCACGTGTGCTGAAGAACAAAAACAAGCAGGCTTTGCCTGTACACTGAAGATCAAACCGGAACGCGTGGGTGACATCTGAACATTTTATGGACTGGATCCACACCTGTTTTCGTTCCTCAGGTCGAGAGGTTCCTGGCACGAAAGAAGCTTTTGTTCTAGTTACTCTTGCTTCTTGACAACGCTCCTGGCCACCCCACAGACCTGAACGGTGCATCTTCATCATCATCTTCATCATTTTGCAAAGTTATTAACTTCCGCCATCGAAGATCGGAGGTTACTGTTTTCACCCCTTTCTGTTTGTTACTTACGAAATCTAAAGATTTCGTAAGTATATTGATGACTTCCGTTTGTTTGTTTGTTTGTTTGTTTGTTTGTAGGCAAGATAACTCGAGAACGGAAGAAGCTACCAATGTCAAATTACACCACGTGATTCAGGAGGGTGATGGCTCGTGCTGATTAGATTTTGGTCAAAATCGGTCAAAGGTCAAGGTCACAGTGAGGTCAAACATAATTCCGTAAATTCATGTGGAGAAATGGAGATTTTTGCTTCGCTCGATTACGAGTTCGTTTTTGTGGTGTAGCCATGCCCACGGGGAGGGGCATGATGATGATGCATGATGGGCGTGATGGTGGAGGAGTGGCCGTGGGGTTCGGCGAGGGATATGAGGTGTGCACGCCGTCTGAGGCGTCGTAGTAATACTGGAGTCGGCCGGCTCGTGAGTGTACCGCGTACGGAATAAAGGGGAGCCGCGGGCACAGTACGCCCTGGCTCGCACTCGTGCAACACAGCCCGGCTCGACTGGTGCTCGCACCAGTATAGTACAGTTTTAACTTCAATTTTAATTTTGTCTTCGGTTTTTGCGATCGCTTAGGACGCTTAAAACTTGGTTGTCGAAATTCTGGTAAAAATCGGATGTTTTGGAGACGTTTTAAGATTGTATAAAAATATTTCACTCGACGCATCACGGGTCATCCCATGATGCAGTGCGTTCGAGCAGACGCGTCGTTGAGTTACGTTAAGGTATAATTGCATGTAGAAATGGAGATTTTTGATGGTTTGATACAGAATCATCGTAGAAACTTCTGGTTTGCGTCGCCACCTTCTCTCAAAACAGCTTTTATTAGACAAGGTCAGAGGTCAAATTGACGATTTCTTAAGTACCAGTCTATGACTGCTTGTTTGTTTGTTTGTGAACAGTATTACGGAAAAACTCCTCGACAGATTTTGACGAAACTTGGTGGGGGGATTAGGTATGGTCCAATGATCATGCCATTAGATTTTGGACTTGGTCCAAAATCCAATATGGCCGCTATGGCGGCCATTTTGAAAAAATATTTGAATTTTTTTTTTTGCATTTCTACATGTTTTAAGTGATTTCCAACCCCCCCCAAAAAAAACAAATTGTTAGAGAAAAAAAATGTTTTGCAACTATTTTTTCAACAAAATTTCGATTTTGTTTTTCATTTCTACATGTTATAAGTGATTTCCAACAAAAAACATGCCAAAATTATAATTGCGGCTGATTTTGGAACTTCAGGTGGATATACCCACGTAAAATCAATTTCTGTCTCAAGAAATCTAGTTATGACGAATTAATTGAGTATGTAAAAGTTAAAAGGGAAAGTTGCAAACTATAACTCTCTGAGCACTGTTGACGTCAAATTAAATGAATAGGATATCAGGTTCACTTGAGTGACCCAGCAGTATTGGCGGCGGAGGTTTTGCACTCTACCGAGTTCTCCTCCTCTATTTTGTGCTGTGTTTGTTCAATAAAAAAATGGAAACTGTACATGATGTGTTTTTTCATTGTGCAGTTCGGTATGGTGTGGTTAAACGACTTTAAAATGCATTCATCAATAAATTGGAAATCATACCTGGTGTTGTGGTTTTTCTTATTTGTAAGCATCTTCAATGAAACTGTAATCATGCATTCCTGGTCGAAAACATTTTAAACTTTAAAAACTTTCTCCTTTGAACCAGGAACCACTGCAAACCGATAACATTATCCCCCTTGTCCCCATTGTACCAATTCCCAGACTTTGGTGTTGCCATTTGCACCCTTTTTCATGAACCAGGATCCACCATGAACTGATAACGTTATCCCCTTTGTCTCCATTGCAACAATGATAGAAAATCTCACCAATTTTACCCCGACATTCGTAGATTTTCGTCAATTTTCCTGCATTTTCATGACATTTTCCCCAACATTCGCAGATTTTTCGTGGGTTGGGAAATCCCCGGAACCTATCCCCCCCTCCCCATTTCCCATTGAAACAATGCCCCCACATTTGAGGTTTCAACATATGTGGGGTTTTCCCAGAACGTATCCCCCACGAATGTCGGGGTCCGACTGTATTTTCCACTTCCGAGAGAAGTGCTTTCTTGAGTTAATTTTTTTTCTTACCTCTCGATTGGCATACAAACTCACCAGTAAGGCACGCTGATGGACTGGGATGGGCAACATATCCAAATCGACTGATAAGCATGTGAGTATTAGAAATTTTAAGAATGTGTTGTTCAAGATGTCCAGAAGTGCATTTTGGAACTATTTCAGGAAGGATAAAGAAGACAGCCAAAAGTTAGATATTTTCTTTGTTCAATAATGATTACTCATCACCACAATACTTCCGATATCCCAAAGCATTTGAAAACTAAGCACCAGACTGAATCCCAATTAGTGATGGTGAAGAATGTGAAATCAAAGAAACCAGAGTCTGCAATGGCAACAATTTTGCAATCGATCATTCTTAGCATGTTCTGTAAAATCTCGAACTGCTCTAAGTACGACACTGTTTCCCAAAGACAAAATTGCATCAATCAGATGCTGATAAATATGATCGTAGGGGAATCGCACTACATTCCAACGATACCGAGAAAAAAAGTATTCTGCATCAAATTGATTCCAAAACTTCCGGAATCACATCCCCATTAACGAGTCCAGTATCCACCGAATTAAGAAATTCGCAGAAAACATAAGAGGGAGTGAATGCTCTGGTTTGTATGCCAAGGAGGGTGATTCTGGGAAACCTCTACAGTGCATGATGTGTGAGTTTATAGTTGAGAGGAAATGTAACCTCCCACTCCTACCCCCACAACTTGGAATGGTTCTGTGGTATAACATGCCAAGCTTGGATATTTTGTCTCAAGGTAAACATGTATTACTGAAATATTCTTTCACATCACCTTATTTCAGTAATATATACACCACATGTAGATATTCAATGGAACACACTTTCTTCGATCAACAGCCCTGAATTCATTTTGTGAAAAACAATTATTTTACGACTTAAAAAAAACCCTTTTACTCACAGCTCCAGTTAACTGGTCAAATGCTGCCTGACAATTATATGTTGTTACTGGATTATAACACTCTGATGAAATGATGCACTGAACTTTCACCTACAGCACAATTATATTTTATACGATTTTGTTACAATTTTGATGGCTTCTTGTCGAGAAACCTTTGACGCGAGTTGAGAGATGGTGATGGATTATGTTCCAAATTGTTTTCTTCCCCTCCCACCCCTGTTTATGCCCTCCCCAGAAAATGAAGGATTGTGAACATCTGGATTACAATCCCCCTGAACAAATTGAAGAATCCTGCACATCTCTTCTAAAAGCCATGCTGTCTGTAGATCCAGACATACGGCTCTCAATGGAAGTGGGTGGCCATTTCACAACAAAGTTATTAATTATTTGGCTTCTATTAAAGCTCTTCTTCAAACTCACCAAATCCTGGTGTGGTGTGCTTTTGAGGTTTTGCATATGGATTAAGATAGGGGTGTTTAACTCATTCAATTTCAGCTGGTAATTGTGCATAATTTTGTTTTCCAGGACATTATTTACCATCCATGGGTGATCGGGAATTGTGAAACTGTGCAGGATCTCACAGAGGAAGGTAAAAAATTATCTCAGACCTCTCACTTTACTAATATTTAACAATTTTATGTGTTCCAGAAAATTCTGTCATTTGAGGTGTTGTGACAAGTTATAACATCCATAGTTTGGCAGATTTAGATTTAGTAAAATTAAAGGAGCAGTAAAGCCATCTCTCCAGTTATTATACAGAATCATTCCACTGTACCTTTTAGTGTCTGGTTCGGATTGTTCCAGAGACACCATTGTCGCCTGTTCACCCTGAAATCCATTCTTCAATCTCTGAACAAGGAAACCTCACCGACTGGACAGCCCGACAAACGCTCACTCTACTTGTTTAAACGTATATGAAAACCACCTCAAAATGTCATCTTGTTTCTTCTGACTTCAGATTCACAGGATTGACTTGTTCATGTTTATAACTCACAATGTACACGTTTGTGCAATTTAAGCATTTGTTTTTCATGTAATCTGTTATAGCTTAATTTCTGAGGAGTTCTCTTCCAACATTTTGATGTTTAGATGGCGAGATTCAAGATGTGGCTTCGAGTTCTTTCCTCGAAGACCAAGAGAGTGAAATTATGAAGCGAAATGGTGAAGAGAAGGTGGAAAAACAGGTACTGAAAATTGAGGATGATGGTCAAAGTGATTGGGTTTCTGAGGTGAGGAGACATTTCCAGTGTGATGATGTTGTGATGGTGAGGTTTAACTTATTTATAAACAAACTTGTTATATTGTGATGAAAATGGGGTTGTTTTCTGTATGATGTTAAAAAGGTCTGTTTTCACACATCAGAGTTTTAATAGTTTTACTAATTTAGTATTTACCCCTCGCACACGAAGCAAAAAGTGGGGTTAAGGAATTGGTTCGCTTCTGTCTGTCTGTCTGTCTGTCTGTCTGTCTGTCCTCTCTGTTGAGAAAAAACTTAGTTTCAATTGAATGTTATACTTTGAACACAATTCGGAACATGAATTGGGAAACGAACCTGAAGTTGAGCAGGACTTTGGCTCTGAGTTCATCCCGGTTGCACATGTGCAGAGAGGAGTAAGATAATATTTTTACTCTGTCTGCCTGTCTGAGAGTCAAACAAAATTGAAAGTCATTTCAAACAAGAAATTTACTTTTTTAAAGGACACAAACATCAGGCCTATATAACTTATGTAATCTGTTAAATAGGTGGTGTATTAGACAATGGCATCGACAGCGGAAAGTAAACGTCAAAATTTTTTTCTTTCACCTTTAAAGTCTCTTTTATTTTCATTGAATTCTCCACTTGAACATTGTAGAACACAAATCACCTTTTTTTACACTTTCACAACCTTTCGGTTTAGCAGTAATTGGACATGTAAAGTAAGGTGGTGTATAAGAAAGACACCATCAACGGCGCGAAACTTATGGATTTTTTTTAATATGACTTTTAAAAGCATTATTTTATATCAATTGAATTACAGGTTAAGTTTTGTTATCCGGTTCCTGCCAGACTTGAGTGGTGCCGGTGAGTGCAATGTGCCGGTTCGTCAAGAGTTGTTCGCAGAACAGTTATTTATTAAAAAAAAATCAAATTTTAGTCCAAGGCTTATAGTACAACACACACACACACACACACACACACACACACACACACACACACACACACACACACACACACACACACACACACACACACACACACACACACACACACACACACACACACACACACACACACACACGAAGGTATTACATTGTGAAAAGAATGATGACAGTCATATGGTAGGGTATATAGGTACTTACCAACCAAGTGTTGGATTACCCTGCAGATGAAGGAAGTACATGTTGTACTTTCTTAGTGGGGTCTGCAGGGTTCTCCACACTTTTGAAATCACCTGTATGTATGGAAAATTTCAGGTGGCTGCCGAGCGAGGCGAAAACAATACCCAGGGGTCTGGGGGCTGCAGGCCCCCACCTGTGGAAATTCCTAGACTCTTGGAAATGCATTCTCAGCGATTTTAAGCAGTCGCAGAGTACAAGCAAACTGTTACCCAAATCGATGACATTTTTAGTGAAATTGTGTACATTAAATGGAATTATAAATGGATATCTGGATATCGTGTTTATACACTGCACAGCGTTTAATATTCACAAGATAGAAATCAAACCCAATCATGTTTATACACCGCACAGCGTTTAATATTGCACTAACACTAACATCAATGTTACCCGCTCACTGATTGGTGGGTAAATGTGTGATGACCAATCAGTGGACTCGAACCATTAGAAGCCATTTTTAGACAACTACTGGAGAAGTCAAACTGAATCATTCTGAGCATGTGTTTAGATCACGATCACGGGAATTGGTGACGAATAAATATGACTTTGATTGTCCCAAACTAAGAATAGTCAGTACAATTATTGTGAAGACCCTGAATTACTAGTTTTATTAACAATTATATATGGATTTTTTGGTTTGAACTTTGACAAAAACACCCGGCGGTACAACCGAAAACAGCTGAACGTAATCTGCCGGCCGCCAGCCTTTATGGAGAACCCTGGGTCTGTGTTGCTCTTATTTGGGATATTTCAATAAACCCCAGATATCTGCTTGCTTTGCTGACTCGTGCTTTTTTTTGCATAAAAGTGGAGTGCAAAATGTGCCACTGCATAACTTCCTGTACTGAATAACAAGGTTATTTTTCCTTCTTCACAAATATAATTTTCTGATTCTTTGTCACTTTCTTTTAGTTCCTGTGGATGAAGTGCACTGTTTTTATGTTTGGAATCACTTAGAACGTGTCACTTCAACTTGTTTGTCCACTTCAACCCAATCTCGTATGTCATCATCACTTTGCTTTCGTAATGGGTTTGTGGAGTTTGATGGGTTTGACCATTCTTTGACATGGTCATAATGCCTATTAGATTTACTGATCACGAAAAGTGTCACTTGATTAGTCCCTGTGACATCAGCACAGGTAAGCACAGTAATTCGATCTTTATTTTCTTTAAATCCTGAGGCTGTTTCACCAGCACCAGCAAGTGTAGAGGAAGGCAAACACTGCCAGAAACGGCCTGTCTCATCCCCGTTGTACATTTGATCTGGTGACTATTTATGTTCTTCAGCGAGTTTATTATAGGACTCATAGTATTTTTCTGCTGCTTCATGGACCGCCCATTTCTTCTCAGTGGATACATCCAGTCGTCTTATTCCATGATGGAGTATGAAGCAGGAGAGCCAGCCATTGGAAAAGGCAGAGGGTTCAGTTAGTCATTTTATTATGAAAATATTTGGCCTTTTTGATTAGAAATGGCCCAGAAACAGTGATACCTTCAGAACGTTTTGGTGAAAACCAATTGTATAACACGCTATTATAACTGCTCCAGTTTAGGTTTATGGCGAGTATTCTGCTTCTGGATGGTGAGCTTGGGATCCCAGGATCCAGAGTTCAAATTCCCTTTGGCTGTTGAATTAATACCAGGTGGGGTTGACTCTGCCTGTCATCTTTCTGGGGTCAGCAAAATGAGTGCCAGCTTGATGGTATCTGTGTAGGAGTGGCGACCTGTCCAGGATTGTACCTGATAGCCAAGGAGACTGCTTCGGCAGCACCAACGCTCTGCACAGAGTATGGTCCCAAAGAATGGATGGATTCTGCTTCTCCACCAACTTACATGTTTCTGAACTTGCAGAGAAATGCAGTAACTTTACATTTGTGCCTTTATGTTGTAAATGGTGGTGGAGCCTCTATTGTACTCATTCGTCAGCACGTTCCTATTTCAGTCTCTCTGCCTCAGTCTCTTGCAAATGTCGATCTTCTCATGCAAAGTCAAAACCCCCCTCTTCCATTTTTCAACTTTGATTGTAGCAGGTTTATTCAATACCAAGATGGGTGGATGTGATGATATTTCATGATGGGATGATAAAAACAGCTCAATCACTGGTCTTAAGTTGTTTTTTTATTTTTTTTAAATATGCGTATAAAAACAAAGAAAATTAAAATAAATAAGTAATAAATGCCATTTGAAATGCTGCTGATGAAAGTGTTCCAGTTGGTAATGTGCCAGATAATCAAGCTTTACCTGCATATACTTGAACACTGCATGGGGTAAGGTGTTCTCTGATCACTCTAGTTTGCTGTGTAATTGTTGTGGTCGAGGATATTGTTACGGTTCTAAGAACCGTATGCATACAACAGACAGTTGTCCCGAGTTAGTTATTCCATTAGTATATGTGCAGATAGATCCCTTCCTTGTGTGTAGTGGGAAGACATGGGGGGGGGGTGCGTTGCGATGGGCTTTTAGTTAGGATTATAAATAATTTCTTCCCTTTTATTTAATTCCCCCTCTTATTGGAACGACAGCGTGACGAGTGCCTACCCAGAGACTGGTTTTCTGAGGTAGAATCCTAAGGATGGTTATAGTAGCTGCACCGCCATCCACCTTCCTCCCAGACACGGCGGTGTGGTCAGAACCTTGCCGGTGCCTGGCCGAAACCCCGCCCAGAAAGGGTGGACCACACGAAGGCCCTGACCAATCAGGATGGACTATGACGTCGGCTTTGCCATGGCTCCACCCCTAGCTCCGTGATCTATAAGTTACAAAGCAATCCTCAGAGTAGAGTGGTGATATGGGATGAAAAGGAGTTCGTGGTTGGATTTGAGAGAAGAAAGGAAGGAGTTGGATTTGGAAGTGCTTAGTGCTTGGTTGGTTCGTTGGTTGGTTGGGAAGGTTGAAGGAGGTTGCGGTAGAAGGATTGGAAGTGTGTAGTTGTTGAAGGGGGTCGTTGTTATGGAGTGTCTGCCCACGTCTCACCTCGGCGGCCCACCTGTTGTGCTGGTCTGCGCACACCTAACCTCGACCGGATCTCTCGTCGGGTCCTGTCTGCTGCCCCGTTCCCACCTTGGACTCCGCGCTCTCCACTCAAGCTCCTCCACGGAGGAGACATCCGAGACAAAAAAATCCACGGAGTACGACTGTTGTCACGTGCCGCACCACGGAGCACTCCTTCCCTCGAAACTCTCAGGTACTGAGAACTGCAACCTCAACTCCCTCCCTGGCTGCAAAAGGGTCCCCTTTTCTTTTCGTTGGGTTTGTTTTGTCTGAGAGTGTGGTGCCTGTCTTTTAAGTAAAATTGTATAAGATCTTTAACTATTGTAATTCTTGCTTTTATTATTCTCGCGGAAGTCTGCTCTGTGTCCGCTTTGGTAAGTTGCTGTATAGTTGTCGCACTACATCTCTCTCATCTTCCCCCTGCATAACGTAACCAATAAACCTTGTTCCTGTGCCACATGTTTTTCCTTACCTAGTGTAAATAAATAATCGTAGAAATGTTCCCAGCTCGTTTTTGTCTTTTCCTCCATTGGTCCAGCATGGTTCGGATCTAAGTTTAGCCGGGTCTTTATTCCCGATAATCCATTCCTTCTAGCCGGTACGTCCTTGGCAGTTCCGCTCGGCTGCATCCAATCCGGAAAGGTAGTTGGTAGCTGGTACTAACCCTAACAGCTACCGTAGTTGGTAGAGTGATTCGGTTCGGGCAAGGCGTACCGAGGGCGTGGTTCCCCGGTAGTTGAAACTGCATGGTTAATTAGGTAACTTGGTTCTCGACGAGAGGACCCTACGCCACGCGATTGAGGTATTAGCGTCCACGGTCGGTTAAGCGACCCGCCACTTCACGGAATTATCCGTGAGCGACGGCCTACAATTCCGGGGAGTCTGGTGGGAGTCGACGTAACTTCCCCCACTTAGCGGTCGTTCTCGCCACCAAACCCTGGCCCGCAACAATATTTATTAATTTCGAGTTAAGTACTACTTTTGAAAATGTTGCGCTTGTGGGTTTCTACGCCTCGTGTTGGTCGATACCCAATTGGTGAAGGCACAAACTTCGCAGAGTTTGTTTTCCCCACATTGTATTACTCCGAGTGGTTTGCTTTGTTTTACTTCTGTGCGAGTATTCCATGCTTCTTTGTTGCATCTATCCCAATGGCGGGAACGACGGCATCTCCACCCACTATTTTGTACAATTTTTTTTTTTAAAATCAAACCCTCAAAATAACACAGCAATAAATAAATCAGAAAATTTTACACTTCCCCACCACCCCTCCCTGAGGGCGCAACTTGTAACAGACCCGATATGAGATGCATAAGAAACCCAAAACCTTACCGGGGAGGTCCTTACCTCCTCCGATAAACCTTCGGTGGACACACAGGATGATGAGGGATAATCATAATGGAAAGAAAATGAACAAAATAACAGCAAGTGAAAGTGTTCGTAAATGTAAATTGGTCGATGAGGATCAGGGGTGACTTGATGAGGCCTCGCCTGCCAACAAATGGGACACACGGCGCTTGCAACTCACCAGCCAACCTCTCTCTTACCTATCCTCTTTTCCTGTCTGTTCATTACACTGTTGTTTGGCCCACTGTCAGTTCTCCCTTGCTCTTCCATGAGCCTTGCTCCTATAAAGAAAAAAAAGGTCAGAATACTGGATTTTTTCATCTAAATATTTTGGTGTGTCTAACCTTTTAATTGTCTCACAGCCTGTGGTTTTTAAACTTGACCTACAAGGATGTTTAATGCTCTTTGTGTAGTTTATGTGGTATGTGTTTAGTTTTTAAGTTCATACAGTGCTGAATGGAATTTTGATGTTATTAATCATGACAGTTTGAGTCAGAAATGTTGTGCTTTGTGGGTACCAAGTGATGTGTGTGCAGAGCTAATTACATTCACGTGATATAGTGACTCTGTGATCTGTTGTACTGTCCTGCAGGAAGAACGAAGGAACACAAATTTCTTCAAACGCATTCGGCATTTTCTTCAAAGATGTTTTCCATGTTGTCTGAAACATCAAGGTAGGAATATCAGCATTAAAAAGAGTAAAAAAAAAACCTTTGTTACATGCATGTCATCAATTTATTTTCTTGGGACAGCACTGTTGATCCATGTTCAGCTTTGCTAAAATATTGTCTGAGATTAGTGGTGATGAGTTAGTTATAGATTTAAGGACTTAGGTTGGTTGGTTTGTGCTCTTCTAAGATGTGTCCAGGCCAACCTGAGCAAACTGAAAGAGTGGCATTGCTCTCCTATGTTTGGATAACTTCTAAGAATCCTTACTTTCTGTTACCTCTATCTGTTAAATTAACACTACAAGCTCAATGTGTTGCTGATAAATGAGTTTGCCAGATGTACAATTGAGGTGCACACTTGACAAGTATTTAAAGTTTGATGAAACATTTTATGGAGTCCAAGGCATGAAAAAACAAGCAAAACGATCAGTACATGTACATACACACGTAGATACTACAGTGGCCTGCAAAGGTAATTACCCCTGATCAAGAATGCTACATTTGGATGAATTATGAATAATGTAAAACAATTTTAACATACGAGATAAAACGAAACTGTTTTAGTTGAAGGAGATTACATGCCAGGAATACCTGCAAAATAACATGTACAAATCAAAATTCACTGGTTCTAATAAATAACCTGAGGGCTGAGTAACTAACTAAACAAACCCACTCACTCAGACGACTTAAATAAAATTGCCGGCGCGAGACAGACATGCCGGGAGCGCACTCGTATGTACAGTACATCTTAACCTTAACTTACAAATTTTACACTAAACCATGGCCCAAGATCAATGGACTCTGCAAAAAGAAAGCAGTTAGCAGGGAGCCAGGCTGCTCGCATGCAGTCTCTGGCTCAAGCAATGCAGGTGGCAGGGAACGTGGCCGGCTGCTCACACGCAGTCCTAGGCCTCCCCCTTTTTAAATGAACGCAGTGAACCACCACAGTGCATGGGCTGCACAAACGCAGTTTCCGTGCCAGCTCAAGGGGCACACGCAATGAACGCAACGGATGGATGGAAACAAAGAACGGTGCACGGGCCGCCACTGCAGGCCCGTGTTGTAGCTGCCAACAGGACAGTTCTCGCAGCTTGCAAACTGTTGCTTGATGATCCTGGCGCACATGGCAATGAACAGGGGGGGGGGGAGGGGCAAAGCAAAATTGAATGGGGCAAACGCAGAATCGAGGGCAGCAGGCATGGATGGCAAAAGCAGACAAACACAGCCGGCAAATCAAGGCCGTTGCAGGCAAACACAGCCGGCAGACGAAATGGCCGGCACAGGCCTTGAAGCACCGCAGCTGCAGACGATCCGGCCGGCACAGGCCTTGCAGCAAAACAACAGCTGCCGATGAAGTGGGCCGGCCTTTGCCTTGCAGTGGAGGTTGGTGGAGGAAGTGCCGTGCTGCTGGCCACTCGGAAGGCGGGCTCGGACCTACCCTAAGGTCTCCCTCCCAACCTATCGCCTTTGCCTGTCACTGTCCATACCCACTCCCTTAATTTGTAAAAACCCAATTTAGCCCGAAACCTTTTTTTTGTTGTTTTTATTTTCATTTCTCACTTTCCCCCGATAATTTCGTCCCCTAACCCCCTTTACTGTCCTTGTTCGGCTAACCTATCGTCCCCTCGCCTACTCCCAACCCCTACGTTCCCTTCCTGGAGGGGAATGAGGGAGAGCTAGCGTCATGTGTCGAGGCCCAATTCAAGCCTCAGGATGGCCTCCCCAGACTTCAGCGATCTAACCCAAAGTGGGTCCAGCGGCCCACAACGAGAGCGAAGGGATGGATGGTGCGGAGGGGTACATTTCCTAATCTACCCTAACCATTATCTCTTAAACTACCCCGGGGCTTTCAACAAGCACCTCACGCTTAAACTATTGGTTCTAACAACCCAGATTCCCGTCGCCTGTGTTGGTGTCCTCACAATTTCGGGCCTTGCCCCCCAATTTTCTTCCCGTGCCCTCACACGGTCTCATGGCTGGGACGCGTGGCCCCCTTGACAGGCACTACCCTCTGCCGATTCTCCAGCTATGGCACCCCCGGGCACTACACTGCGTCCGAGCCTACCAGCTCCGTAAACACCGGGGAGTGCCCCCCATGGCAACTGCCCTGAAACGCTCACGTGGCAGGCTGGCTTCCCGGGCCCCTTTCCGAGGGTCACCCTTGTCCACGCGGCTAACGGCGCCCCGGGCCCCCGCATCATGCGGGCGCACTTGTGCCCACTACGCTATCCTGGCCTCCCATGGCCCATTGGCCTACTACGGCCGACTAGCCTGGTGCCCGGGGTACCCACTCAGCGATACTCACCTTTCGCAGCCACGCTCCCAACCCGTCAACAGGGCTCCTGCACCCCCTCCAAATGGGTTTCGAGCCTACTTTCCCACCAACAACAAAACGACTTCCATTTTTCAATTTCACTAACTCACTCTACACTGACCCCGGGGTCCCTTGGGCGGGAGTCACTCCTCCCCCCAATCACTCATCGCACCATGCATTCCACATTCGCTCCATTCACACAGACCCGCTGGCCTCACTCACTCAACATGACTCCACACAACTCACCAACTCTTCAACACACACACCGCTGAACTCTGCCATCCTGCTGACTACATCCCCTTACTAACTCGTGCTCCCACGTCGTCCCTTAAACTACAGCACGTTCCATTTAACACTACGTAGCTAAGCTACGTCCCCACTACACATCCAAAGTCTGTCACTGTCCCCAAAATCCTCTAAATCATTTCCCATCCTAAATCTGACTAAAATCCCTCTACCTAATCCATTCCACGGGCCCCATGAGGACTTACCCCTGCCCCATGGAGCAGGTCTAGCTAAGCGAACCCTTCCCCCTAACTAGTTGTCATCCTGTGCCCAGGCCAAGGGGATCATCCACCCCTTGCCCAGGAATCCTGTTCACCCGAAAGCAAGGCTTGCTGTTTTTTGTTTTTTTTCATCGTGCAGCACCAGCGCGGAAACTCACAACCTGCGCACCAGCGTGGCAATTCACAGCCGCGCACCTGTGGTGTGACGTCATGGCAGCTGTTCGCGTCCCTCGTCCCTCTTGGACGGTACCATCCGGCAGGGATTCACCCTCCTGCCGGATTCCAACCATACACGCAGCCATGACGTCACCCGGCGCATAAAAAAATACACAAGCCCCACGTCTCGAGGGGTTCCCCACGCGAACACGTGCTCTGCCCGTCGGAGCTTAACACACACACTCGCGTGGAGAACCCATCCGGTCCGAATTCGAAATCCTGCCTAAACTTTGTCCATCGGGGGATCGGCACATTCACCGTGCTCGTTTCCGGACCGGGCTTCACTCCCGCAAGCGCGCACGTGGCGGCCTCATGCGTTGCACAGCACGGACCTCACGCTCGCTGCTGAGTGAACCCGGCACGGTTCCCGAAACAGCTACGGCTGCTACCCGGCCCTTGTCTCTCTGTCGCCATTCCACCCACGCACCCCTGCGTGTCGCGACGCTCAGACTCCATTCCATTACACTCACCCCGGGAGACGCGGCTGCATGTTCACACATGCCGACCGACATCTCCCTCACATACCGCTCTCTTACACACATGGTCTCCCTTGCACTCGGCCATCCACTCACGCATGCCACCTCCCTCGCACACGTGGCTCCACTCACTCGCGGCCTTTCACTCACTCGAGCCTTACTCACACACCGTGCCTCACTCACACACGCGGGGGCACTCACCCGCGGTGTTTCACTCACACACGACGCGCTGGGAAGCAAGCACTCCGGCACACTCACCACCACACCACTCACACGCGGGGCTCACTCACACCTTGCACCACACACACAGGGACAACCACACTGGGGATTTGTGCCAACTCAAGGGTTTCCGGGGCCTCTATACCCCCCAAGCTCTCCGTGCACCTGTTCACAGCACTTGTCCCCTCGACCCTGCAAAGCACGACCGAACCCACCTGGTCGTGAGTCGCCTCAAGGCGGCATCCTCTCTCCCCTCGTTCCTGGAGGAGGCTATCCAGTTGCCTGCACTGGGTCACGACACAGTCCGCCTGCTCACCCCCATTAAGCCTCGCTTCCTCTGTGTGTCTTTAGTTTCTTCCACCCCGTCCAATTCAATCTCTATCTCCCGTGTCTCTATACATTTATTAGTTAATGTTGTCTCCTCGTGTCTATTAGTCTCTGCTTTTTTCTGGCGTCTTTCCCTTATCTTTACGTAGGTCAACCTTGCTTTCTCCTTAAGTCGCTCCCGTCCTTCCCTCTGTTTCACTCCTTGCTCTTTCACGATCTCCGCGTACCTCATCCTTGCTTTCCGTCTTAATTGTTCTTTTCTCTTCCTCCCAATTCCTTTCACCTCGTGTCTTATCTCCCTCGTGCATGTCTCCGTCACCCTAATTAGTTTTTCCCTCTCGGTCACCGTCACTGTTGCTTTCTCTGTCACTACCCTCGCCCAACACGTCTCCCGAACTAGTTTGTCCTTACCCGCCTCCACTGCGGCCCTGACAACCGTTGCACTACCCCCGAGCTTGTTCGTCCCCACACGTGGCGTCGCCATTTTGAGCTCCCCGGTTATTGCCTTCATGCCCGCCTGCAGGCTTCGGCCCATTTTCTGCATCTCACCCCGCATCTCTTTCATTTTGTTTTCCATTCCGTTCTTCACCTGTTGTAAATTCGCATTCATTTGATTATTCATCCTGCACACATTTGTTTTTATTTAATTCGTGCTTGTATCCATCTGCTTGTTCACTCCATCTATTTTGCGTGAGTTTCCATCTATTTTCACATTCATTTCGTTTATGGCTTGCAAAATCATTTTGAGTGCACTCGGCTGAGCCGATTCGGCCAGGATCGGGGGGTTTTGGTGGAGAGGGGGAGGGGAGGTGTCATACACCGCGGCCGCCGCCGCACCTATTTCGGGCTCTGGGTTCGGTTGGGGGGGAAATTGTTCCTGCACAACCAACATTTCCTGCTCGGGGTTTCCATCCTGGGCCATGGATTCTACACATTCTACATCCATTCCTACTACCCCTGGCTCCCTCTCGCCTTGAGACTCCATCTTATTTCTCGTAACGGGTTAATTTAAATCGCTCGTAATTTGGAGGGAATCGGGGGTCGCTCCTCTCACCCCTGGACCGATTCCCCGTGAATTTAGCTTGGAGACGGGAGAGTTTGTTTCGATCCCACTCCTGACACCAGTGTTGCGAATTCGCGCCCGCCGGCGTGCGATCGGCCGCTCGACTCGAATGGCGGCTGCCTCGCCCACCGGAACGGACAATTCTGTCGTGACCCTCTCGGAACAATGCCGGGAGCCAGTCACGGGTGGGGGTTTAACCCCACCACGACCGTGCCAATTGCCCACCCGCGCAGGATAGGGTTGCTCGCCAAATTCGGTCTACCTAAGTACCTGCGTGGATGGTCGACCGGGCGATCGTACCTCGCCGCAGGCCGACTCCGGACACGAACCGCTTAAGCGGTCCGTTCCGTGCTATCGGGATAACCGAGCGGTGTTATCGTCGGCCTCTACGGTTCCGATTAATTATCGGGCGTATTAAGCCCACTACGAACCTTTTGCGTGAAGCAGGATGGAGAGTTAATAAAGAAAAGACGAAGCAAAACGGGAAAACAGTTCACACAATGCACATTTATTACCCAGCCCACGAAAAGCACACATATACAGTCAAACAGTCAGAATGCACATATATCAATTTAAAACAAAAACAACAATGCAGAGCTACTACCGAATACGTGAATACACGGCAACACTTATACAGTTTTACTTCACAGACTGCGCCGACACCCATTTACTCAAAAGCAAAGGAAAGAAGCCACCCTCATAGGCAAGGTGGCAGACGGGCCTGTAGGCCAATATTTGCGCGGGACCTGCAGGAGCGGCCAGGTCCGGGAGACCACGGGGGTCCTACCCGTGTCCTCGTAATGAGCCGCAAAGGTGGCTGCGCGGCGGTGCCCCGACTTCGTGCTCCTTCGCGGGTTTCGTTGGCACTGCTTGGAGTGGGATGGGATCAGGGCCCCCTTTTTGCACTATCTCAGCGCGGGGGAAAGGGGGGAATTGTTGATGCCCTGGGGGAGGAGAATGGCTGGCTGGCTTGGGTCCCGCGACAAGCGATCCCACCGCGACCTCGTCGCCGACTTCCCTGCCTCGGACCCGAGCTCCTTGGCCTCCTCCCACAATTCTCCTCAGCCGACTGCAGAAACCACCTCAACGCCTTCGCCTCCCGACTCCACTCCGCTCTCCAACTTGACTTGACTGCCTCGATTCGCCTTGCGCTCGGCGCTTTATAGGCCGGCAGGAGAAAACAGTATGCAAATTCCCGGATCAGGATCACCTCGGGGGCGGAGCCACGCTCGCCGATTGGACGGAGGAAAAGGGGCGTGAAACTCCCCTGATCCTAGAACTTGCATATCTCGATTCCACGCAGAGGTGGGGCCAAGCCACCCCGCGCTTGCTAATTGGACGGATCAGAAGTGGGCGTGTAGCATTCCTGATCCGAATTTTCCCTCGGAAAGGCCGCTATTTGCACTCACGCTCGGTGCGTTTCGCTGAACGAGCCCAGGACAGCCCGACGCTCAGTGTTCACAGGTGGTGCGGGAATGGCCGTAGAAGGAGAGAGGTGAGGGTGGTGGAGGGTTTTTGGTGGTGGTTTGATGGTTATGGTGGTTGATTCAAAATAAAGATAGAACAAAAACACCTAACTCAAAGCGTCGCAGCTCGAATGAATCACAATAAATACCCTCTAAACAACGGGTTTGGGGCTAACTACACATGTACTTAAGAGATATCTCACCTGCGGGACCTGAATGGTGGTTTGCGAATTTCCACAGCCGTAACAGTATTCATGGAATACATAACCCATGCAGTCTTGAGAAGGACTTGGTGCGAGCTAACTCTTCTGTTTTTTTAATCTCTGGGCATTATGCTTTGTTTAATTCACCATGTAAAGTTCTGAGGGGGTGTGCATCATCCAAGTAATATGCGCTATATCAAATGGTCATGTAACATGTGGAAAAGGTTGAATTTCCTCTGTTGAACAGTTTTCGATGTACGGTCTTAACAAAAATTCATGGACGTACGCGATCAATTGAACTTTTGGGTTCTTGATATGCACGCGGTGTAAAAATCACTCATTGAGTGACACTTGGCAAAACAGAACAAAGTATAACAGAATTCGGTGGAGCGCATACCTGTGCCAGGCTGAACAGTTTACGTTTTGTATCCCACTGATACGCTGGATATTAATCAAAATTGAATTGGCTTATTCTTATCACCGAACCAACTCAGACCTACCTAGTTTTGTCATAACTCATTCACACCATTTTGAGATATCATGATATATAATTTTTAACCCCATTTCGGTTTTAGAAATCAAGTCAATGTTGACATTTTGACCTGAAAAAGAATTGGAGGTTGAATTCAGTGACCTGAAATGCAAATCCTCTTCAAATTTCAAGTCAATTGGATAAAAATTGACAATTTTAGAAATATGGCCTATGTTAACCTCTGTGGGGGAAATTCCAGCCACCTCAAGACAGAAAAACCTTTAGTTCAATCCAAGCTGTTTATTCAGTAACAAATAAAAGACACTCTTGTGCACAAAAGGAAGCCCACCCAGCCTGCAATGATGTTGCAAGCCAAAGACTTAACCCCACATACGATATAGCGTGTATATTTGTGGTCTCACCAGGGTGTATCTCAACAACAGTTGGAACTTTGTGGATTTTAAAATTGCAGCATGGAAGGATAAATTGGTCTGTTATGGAGCTTCCTCTGGGAGGAGGTGTGTGTGTGGGGGGGGGGGGGATGGTCATTTCTTGCTGCTGGCTTCGATGGTCATTAGACAGATAAGGTTTTGCAAGGTTTTTAACATCAGCAGAATGTGTGCATTCTGTTCTTTACTAGTTTTCCCAGCATGTTTATTAAATTATTTCTCAAAGCACTAAACTAAAGCTAATTGGCATTTTACTTTATTATGAATGCAATTAATAATTTAGTTTCCACAGTCCTCCGTTTTGTTCATCCAGAACAACCTTAGGGTTTGTTCTGCAAGGACAAACCAACTGAAAATCTAAATTTGTTGTTGGCTAACGGCAGGCTCATTTCCACCGCGTCACCCAGACTTGTGCTCTGTAGTGGGTCAACACCCCAGTGAGTGGATGCAACCCTCGGGGGCCACCACCTCCCCGTGCCGTCTCGTTCCACAGAGTTAGGGTGCCCAGGCGATCTGGAAGAAAAGAACCCTGTGCACACCAAACATATACATCCAATCGGCAATCGCCTTTTTCAATTATACTAATCAGTTTTTATTTGAGCAAGCCACTCAAATTCTTTTTCCCCTTCAGTTTTAAAGATATCTCTATTGTCCCACATTTCTTCATCACAATCATCCATCTGTTTTTTGTTCTTTAGCAACAATTGTTGAATTCTTTCAAAAGGGTTTTTGTCAGTCCCAAAGGCATGAGTGTCTACACTTTCGTATTTTTCATAAAATCCCACCGACATCGTGTCTCCACTCGATTTTACACTTGGTTCTTCATTTTCTGGGTTTTCTGGATCTTCAGGGTTGCCAGAGTTGCTCAGAGATGGTCGGTCCAGGGAAACTTCATGCGCCACCATCGTCGTCACTGTGGAAAATTTTCTCACACACACACACACACACACACACACACACACACACACACACACACACACACACACACACACACACACACACACACACACACACACACACACACACACACACACACACACACACACACACACACACACACACACACACACACACACATATATATACACACACACACACACACACACACACACACACACACACACACCGATCATTGCTCTTATGCACGCTATGATGACAACAATAGCAATTATTATTATGAGTCCAATGAATAATATGTGGAGTATCCATGTTCCCCATCCACCAAATACTCCCTTTAACCAAGATCCGAACCCTCCTTCCTTAAATTAGTCATGGAACTTTGCAGCTACCTTCCTTGCGTGTTGTACCACGTCATGGATATGCACTGTTTGACGCTACTTTAGCATATGTCCCATTTTTGCCCTTCCGGTTATCTGCCATATAATTATGGTACCATCCGGCTCTGCAATAATCAATTTCCTCAAATGGGATCACCGCTGACGGCAGTCATGTTCGTGAAGAGTGTGGTATGTGGGCACATACCCAACACTTCCCCTTATTTTCCTTCATTGCGTAATTGTGCGACAGAGTCAAAAGGGTGTTTACCCCAAACACACCTTACTCATGCAATTGGTCCCAATGTTTACCTTCTTCTGCCCTGCACACCCTGTTATGACCCATTCCTTGTTTCCCCTGCTCTCGACCTTCCAAACATCCTGTTCTCCATGGCATTCCCATAATACCCTCCCTATCTGTTATCGTCCATATTATCACAATTATGCACGTGCTAATCAGAAGCACTGCTACATATGTCATGAACCCCCCCCCCCCCCCCCGGTAACATTCTTCCCACTTGTGGGTTTCCTCTATTTTCTTTACGACTTCCTGTATGCTCTTTTGCAGTGAGATGTGCAAGTCCATGACTGCTTCCCTTCACACTTGACAGCTGTGAGACCATTAGTGACCAATCATAAGGGGCTGTCACACCTTGACGATTTAGCCAGCGTATGCCGATTTATGAAAAATTTGTCTAAAACGCTGGCACACGTCGAATACGTTATGGGTAAGTTATGTGTGCGTTAGGTGCACGCTGAAAAACACCACCATAGGTCGTATTACGCTGGTTTAAAACGTTGTACTTTTTGGTTGTCCAAAAAATTTTGCATGCTTGAAATTTTACGACGTACTCGGCGTTTGGCTTACACGTCATAAGTTGTAGGCACGTTATGCAATCGTTGACACACGTTAATTGTATGTTACTCATAAGTCGAAACACGTAGAGGTAACATTTGCGTACCCGAAACTTATTTCTAACCTATGAGTAACGTTTTGTAAGCACGCTACACGAACGTTGTTCACACTTCGCAACACGCTACTTGAAAGTTCCTCATACGTCGAAACACATCAAAGTAATGTTTAGGGTACCCGTGACTTATTTATAACCTATGAATAACTTGCTTGGGAATTATTTCGCAATGCATATACTAGACCAGTGTTTCTCAACCGGGGTTCCCCAGAACCCTAGGGTTCCGTAAGAGGTCGTGAGGGGTTCCTCGAGAAACAGTAATAAATAGGCTAATGTATTTTTGAGTAGTTTTTGTTTGTTTTAATATTCGTAACTTTACTATACATGTACGGCATATTGTTGGAAACTCCTTGGTTATTATAATATAGGCTTCAACCTCTTGTATTATTTACAATTATAACAACCATAGGGAATGTATTTAACGATGTCTATATGGCGCCAGTGTGAAACCGCCCTCACTGGTTAGTGGACGTCCTGTACGCGGAGGATTCGTGTATCATTGAGTGACTGACTCAAGTACGGGACGCATGCACGGTGTCCATCTATCTTCTCTGTGCTTCCTAGCGCGAAGTCTCTCTCTCTCTCTGTCTGTCTGTCCCTCTCTCTCTCTCCCTCTCTCCCTCTCTCCCTCTCTCTCTCACTCTCTCTCCCTCTCTCCCTCTCTCCCTCTCTCTCTCTCTCTCTCTCTCTCTGTTCTTCTGTTTACCTTTATTGCTTCAGCTTTATTTGTTTAAGTTTTGTTGATCAAGTTACATGAGGTGTGTTTTTTTTTTTTTTTTGATTTTTAAAAAGATTTTTTTTTTGTTATGTGTATTGAAACCTCGTGAGGTCTCAAACGAGCAGTATTTTTTTTTTCATTGCCAATAAATTTGACAAAAAGGGGGTCATTTTTTCCTTAAACCAGGTATCCGAAAAAAATATTATATTTACCACGTCAACGATGATAAAAATATAAAAGAGCGAGATATTAATAATGGTATATAATTTTTATGCAGGGGTTCCCTGAGACATGAAAACTATTTCAAGGGTTCCACAAGGGTAAAAAGGTTGAGAAACGCTACGCTAGACTATCGTTGGGCATAGGTTGTGGACAACTAAAACACGATAAACAATCGTTGGTATAACTTATCTATAAGTTATCGAAGCGTTCTGTGTTCATCACTAGTACATTATGCATTTGTCAAAGTCGTTTTTAATACTTTAAAAAGTAAAACAAAGAAATATTTTATCGTGGGAATGAGGAAAAAAAAATAGCCGAAAAGAACATCGAACAATGGTGCAAAGTAGTCTCCTATTCGTGGACGATAAGAGGATCCATCATCACCCACACCCTCCCCATCATGCTCACATACTACGACTGACATAGACATACTACTACTACAACTACTACTACTATTACTACTGTCACACACACCAACTGCTACTAATAGTATTACTACTACTGATACTACTGGCATTGACATCTACTCAACATGGATTCTGGAACAATGATGGGTTCCTCTTGTGAAGCCCATTTGTATATACCAATTCCCCTTAACGCTGCCAATACGCCATTACACGGTAGATGTAAGTTAGAAACACGTTCAGTAAGTGCTGTGGTCGTCCGGATGACGTCAATCTAATTCGTCTGCATACGACAATGTGCGTTTGAGATACGTTACACATAGGTTCATAGCATGTTACTCAAAGGTTAGAAGCACATTATACTTAGGTTCAAAGCATGCTACACATAGGTTAAACGCATGTTACTCATAGGTTCATAGCACGCTAGTCATTGGTTCAAGGCAATTTACAAATAGGTTCAATGCACGTTACTCATAGGTTTCAAGCATGTTAAACATAGGTTCAGAGCACGCTACTCATAGGTTAAAAGGACGTTACCCATTGGTTAAAAATTAGGTTGCGGGTATGTTAAATATTACCTTGACGTGTTTCGACTTATGAGTGACCTACAAGTAACGTGTAAACGATCGTGGAGCGTGCCAGGAACATATGACAACACATGCGGAATGTGTTAGCCATACGCCGAGTACGTCGTAAAATTTTCAGCATGCTTGAAATTTCACGACGTATTACACGTACCACGTAACATGACAGCGTACTTCATTGTTTTCCAGCCTACTCTTAACGTATACACAACTTACCTGTACCATATTTGACGTGCGCCTAGCGTTTTAGACACATTTTTCATAGGCCGGCATACGCTGGCAAAATCCTCAAGGTGTGACTGCGATGTTGACACTTCAAATTCTCAGGTGGTTATGATTTAAATCGTCGTCCGGCAAGTTCTTAACAGGCTACGCCACAAGTTCGCCGGCGATACGTTTAGCGCGCTATGCATAAGTTAAACTATCGTCGGGCATAGGTTGTGAACGCCGACAACAGGCTAAGCATTCGTTGGTTAAAGTTATCAATAACACAACGAAACGTTCTGTGCCCATTACTAATATGTTATGCATACGACCAACACGTTATGAATATGCCCAAAACTTTAAAAAAAAACATCAAAATTTCAGCGTACGCCAACGTTTTACATACATTTTTATACGTTGCCATTGCTGGCTAAAACGTCAAGGTGTGACAGGGCCCATACCTGATGGGGTCTGGTCCAACGTGCCTTGTGTGTTTTTTCCGCTTGAACACCTTGATATACACCCAGTTACTGGGCTGGATGCCGTGGTGTTCCTCCGCAGCTGGTTCTGGTAGCACTTGTTTGACCTGAGTCAAATTCTTTGACAGCGTTTGTTAAGGCAACACAAAAGTTAATCATTGTCTCATCCATCATGTGTATGTGCATCTGTTTCAAGGTTGATGGGGCGGTTACCATTGATATCAGTGCCAAAGGAATAGCCTCCAGCCATTTCAAACCTGTTTCATCACATAATTTTACAGACACTTTACCAACATTATAACCTGGTGTTGTCTTCGCAGTTAGGGTGGTGGCTTGGGATCCAAGAGTCCTGAGCTCGAGCCCCATTGGCCACCGAAACAACACCAGGGGGCTGACTCAGCCTGTCACTCCGCCGAGGTAGGCGAAATGAACACCAGTACACTGGCAATAGGGACACCGCATCAGCGTCACAGCTACGCCACAACCATCGATGCAACCAGCAGACAAAGAGGCAGCACACGATGGGAACCAACATTATGGTGTTGACAATACACACAGGTTCTACAAAAAATTTCTGCCACAGCTGTAAATCCTGGAGCGTGCCATGTTCGTAGCACTTCCTTCTGCATCCCCCGTTTGCTCATGTGGCCACTTCAATGGGCCAAAATGAGCAAGCCATGGTAAAAGATAACAGCAAATCATCCACAAACTGTACCAAGGTGGACCCTTCAGGAAGCACTCTGTCATTCAAATCTTTGTGGAGTGCTCGCGAGAACAATGTAGGGCTATCCGCAAAGCCCTGTGGCAGCACCTTCCAAGTTTACTGTACCCCTTCATCGGTAAAAGCAAACACGTTCTGCGAATCCTCATGGATTGGTATCGAGAAGATTGCACTACTTAGTCAATTGTGGTGTAACACACTGCATTGGATGGAATTGATGACAATATAGTCACTGGATTCGGTACCACAGGGTGAATTGACACTGCATTTGTTAATTGCCCTTAATTACTCCCAGTTTCTCTAATTACTCCCTGCTCAAGTAGTGCCGCGATTACTGGGACAATTCCTTTTCTGGCCTCTTCACATTGTTTGATACGGGGTAGAGGCTTGGTTTTATCCATCATAATATGCACTGGCTCCGCATCTTTTATCCTCCCTACTTCATTTGGGTGTGTAGTCCACAATTCCTTGGGCACCTGTGCTAACAAATCCTTTCTCTATCATCGATAACATTTCTCGACATGTTAGCTTATTTATCCGCTCAAAAACGGCCACAGAAACCACAAGAAGCTGTTCCCACACGTACCCTTCATTCCCTTCCACGCAATACAAATTTTGGCCCGGTACCTGACATAAATACTGTCACGTGATTGAAGGGTTTGTCGAGACATCGGCCCAATCTCCTTCGCTCTGTGTCCTTTTGCGACAATCAATGTAATATGTGGTGTTATAAGTCATGGGTTGGTACATCAAGTCGCATTGTTGTTGTGTAAATCTCACCTCCAATCCAATCCCCTCTTTACCCATCCTAAGATCAGTAGTTTCGATATTGAATTCCATACTGAGTGCATTTTGTACTTCATTTGCATAATTCACATCCCCTCCTGAAATGTCATAGTATGCTGCACAGTGTAGGGGTTCAACCCACTCTGCCATATTTTCATTGTGAGGCTCTAACCAATGTTTCATATCGGGGATTGTTTTTAACTCTGCCAAATTCTGCTCAGTTATCTCTCGGACATTTCCTTCACGTATAGGACACCAATACAAGGTAGGCCCGCTTGATCGTGATAGCATTTCTAAGGTTTCGGTTTCTTTGTTCACTGGAATATGTAATTACACTCCATTTTCTGAGCACTTTACCGTGCATCCCAAGTGACAAAGCAAATCACGTCCCAATATATTTACAAGTAAATTTGCCGCTAGTAAGAAGGCATGGTGCGCCTCCAGAGGTTATAGGAATCTTTTCAACAACACCAGTAATTCCAACCACGTTTGC
The DNA here is from genome assembly GCF_056783735.1 of Eptatretus burgeri. NCBI lineage: Eukaryota > Metazoa > Chordata > Myxini > Myxiniformes > Myxinidae > Eptatretus > Eptatretus burgeri. Next base: position 58,094,748 of record NC_140970.1, on the reverse strand, counting down.
ACACTCGTGTGATCAACGGTTGCCATGGTTTTCGCATGGCATCCTCACCTGCTGGCATTTGTTTACACACACATGCTCACCTCCGTGTATCTGCCTGCAGCCATTCACATAATGAGTGACCTGTACCTGTATGCTCTAACATGCGACACACGTTGCCACATCTGCATGGTTGGTTTACTCACTGTTAGCTTTTACCATCAATTTTAAATCTCTCCTCTTGTGCTAATTAGCACGCGAGATACTCACCAAACACAAACCATCGCTGGCACACCGATCAACCACAAATTCCTGCCACAATCGACTGCAAAAACTCAAACCAACAACCAATGATACAACCACCCATTCACATTGATGCCATAATGGCTTTATGTTCAAAGAATTGTCGTTTTTATCTTGATCCCATGTGCACTTTGCGATCAATCGATAAAAATTGAACAATTCTTTCAGCTTCAATATATTATTTTCCAGCACAACTTAATTTCCTGATTTCATTCAGTTTTACAATTTTGTCTGCAACCAATTTCTCCCAAGTATGTCGGACACAAGCCGCTCCCAGTCCCCTCTCCATCCAGCAACTCACATGCAGCCTGCCAAACAAAGCAAATTCCTCCACTTCACAGCAGGGCATTCTTCCCCCTGCCCCATTTTTTCATTATGGTTCTGCTCCAGTGAACACGAGCAACTGTTGCTTCATTTTAACACTTCTCCATTTAGGATGTAAATTCATTTTTTTTCCTCGAAACCAAACCAGAACTCATGTCTTCTCTCCTCATGGGATCCTCCAATTCAACTATCCCTCCACTGCATCCAGCACGATGACCTCACCCGTTCATGCCTGATCTGAAGGTCAATTGTCCCAGCAATCGGCTATGCAGATACACAGCCAGGCAGAAATTGTGCCCCTTGCTCCGCACTCAAGCCTCGTGTAGATTTCATTATAGTTCTCTCACGCTTGTAACCACAATACAACTGCGTATATGTTCGACATCCACGTTGTACACCAACTTTTTGACTTTTTTTTGAGATGAACGCTTGTGCTCAATGGACACGCAAACTTTTTGAGATATTGCAATATATATATATATATATATATATATATATATATATATATATATATATATATATATATATATATATATATATATATATATATATATATATATATATATATATACACATTTCTTGAGCACAGTTGTGTGCTCCAAAAGCTGTGCCCAGATTCGGATGAAACTTGGTGGACAGGTTGGGTGTGTGACAAGGACGAATTGATTCGATTCTGGTGAAGTTCCAAATCCAGATCGGGATACGACAATTATTTAGTTTGTTATTCTTCACCGTTGATAAAAAGGGACAAAAACGATATATTGTTGCAGAGCCGGGTATCGGCCGCGAGCACGACCACATGGTGGAGCAGTAGGGTCGACTCCACCGAATACCCGGAATTTAGATCGTGCCGTTCGGAAAACTCCGAGGGTACGGGTCCCTTACCGGACCGTGAATTGTCAATAATTCCACCACGTGGTACAGGGTTATTTGCCAAGCTTCAAAATACCTGGAGATCCACATGGCGAGTTACCGAGTATTCACACCCTCGACGGCACCCGTACGAGTCGAGCCGTTAGCGTGCACAACCCGAGTGGATGGTTGCCGAGGTCCCGTCGGTCAAAATGTCCCTTCACAGCACCAACAGCCTTTATAATTCACCAACATGCGCTATGCAAAGCCAATGGAAGAAACACAGCAACGAACTGATACATTTAACAAATTTATTTATTTATAATGGGGGGAAAGGGGGGAGCACGCAAGAAGTAGAGTTATCTGACTCGAGATGCACGTATGCACAACAAAGAGCACTTAAACAATTCCTACTTAGACTGGCCCACACACAGACGCACACCCAAAAGAAACGGACCCAAAGTGGTCTTTATTATCCCTTCGGCTCGGAGGGAAGTCGAGCTGAGGGACGAGAAGATAGCAGGCTACCTGGCCGCACCGTGTGGCTCGACGTCCACACCTTCCCGGAGCACCAGTCGGCCAAGAAGCAACCAGGGCAGCCACAAGACGAGCCGTGAACCAGAGCACGCCAGCGACGAGAGGCCTTTCGCCCAGCCTCGAGAGATGCGTTTTCCCCTCCGAGCTCCAGCAGATCCTCACGCGCTCTCTCAGATCCTCTCGCTCGCGCAGATTCTGACGCTCTGGCAGATTTCCTTGCTCCCCCGATTCTGACGCTCGAGCAGATTCCCTCGCTCCCCCGATTCTGACGCTCTCCGTTCCTTTTATCTCTCGGGCGTGGTTCTCTCCTCGTGACCCGTTCTTGGGCACTGTTCGCTCCTCATGACCTGCTCTCGGGCACTGTTCGCTTGAGCGTGGCCCGTTCTCCAGTCGGTGGGCCACGACGCACTCCCTTAATTGGCGCGCTGCCAAACGAATCGGTTTATGTCCATATTTGGGAATGGAATTCCATCCCCGAACGAATTCCGAACATGCCCGCATACCAGCGAGCACGTGGAGAATGCCGGGAGCAGAGGGTTATTGTTGTTGTAGTTGGAGATGTAGGAGCCGCAGTTGTTGTGAGTGATGTAAAAACCCTAACTAAAAATAACTCGGCGCATGTACATTTTCTCCTTTACCACACCGCCAGCGTTGGAATACCAAATCCAGCGATGAGCTTGTGGGCGCTGAAATGATGAACCAGCTACCCTAAGTCGATGACTTCTTTCAAAGTCAAGGAACTTAGTAACCCATCAAACAAGGGACGGGGACCCTAACTAAAAACACACACTTACCGATATAACTGTTCTATAGGACCTGTATGTTGGGTGCTCATGGCTTCCAGATTCGTAACAATATCATATGATATTTCAAAAATGTATTGGGCCTGATATGTTCTCATGGATCAGGCATTGTGTGATGGAGGTATGCGGTCCACCGAGTGACCTTCTAGTTTTTAGCTGTTTTTGGCATGTTTAGCACATGGAAGAAGTCCAAATACAAAGTGGATGCGGTTGTCAGGTTAGGCCAGATCAGTGACTTGCTGCAGGTATCATGTAAACCTGTACTAACCTGTTCCATGGTCGGGTTGTCGGCGACTAAACCATCTCCCCCACCAGGTTTTCTGGTGAGCAGGGTGTACGAGATGGTCACCCAGGCCACCCAGATGGAGAACAAAACCTGTCAAAGGGCGGAGGAGCTCCTTGTGAGCCAACAGCCATCCATATCGAGTGCCCAACTGTGTCTGCGGACGTCATCCAGCAGTTGGGTTACTTTTTATTGGGAGGTTGGTGGCAGGATTTGCACTACGGCCACTGTAAAACCCTTCATTCCACAAAGCATTCCAGAAGCATTAAAAAAATCTGAAAATCCACTCCATGGGAGTACCGCCTGTGCAGTTTCCCTTCGCAGGGCAGCTCACCGGATGACTGGATTGGAGCAAAGCCATTGGGACACCCATTCTTTGATGATAGGAGGGAAACCACAGAGTAACATTCCCGGGTCAGATTGTGGGAGAGTGTGTCCGGGTGGTACTGAGCTGTCGTCCACCAGACTGCGGTCTCCTTGGGTTTCGGTCCCTTTGGTAGGGTGCCTGGAATGTCCTATCTCAAAGAAAGGATGATCACCTGTCTCTGTTATCATCTCTGCTCAAGCGCTTCGGCATTGGTATTGCAGCACTCTCTGAGGTTTGGAGACAGGATTGCAGCGAGATCATGGGGGGATGGTTAAACCAAATATTATTGGTCTGGTTGCTCTGATGATTACCATATCCCAAGGAGTTGCTGTAGCTGTGTCCAATAAGCTGACTCCGATGATAATTGAGGTAACACCTGTCAATGAGGGTATAATGAGACTAAGGATTCATCACTCCTTAGGTGTCATTTCCTTGGTCTCTGTATATGCTCTGACTGAGGCGATTGATCTCACCGTGAAGGACGCATTCTATGCCACGCTCGAGTCTGTGGTTGATCAGTGCCCCAGGCAAGATACACTTATAGTCTTGGGGGATTTCAATGCATCGACTGGAACTGATAGGGATGGTTATAAGATGTCTTTTGGTCCCATGGGTCTGGAACTGTGAACCTGAATCGCACTAAGTTCCTTGACTTTGAAAGAAGTCATGGACTTAGGGTAGCTGGTTCATCGTTTCAGCATCCACAAGCTCATCGCTGGATTTTGTATTCCAACGCTGGCGGTGTGGTAAAGGAGATTGACCATGTGCTCGTTGATGGTCGTTGGAGGATGATCCAGAACTGCTGCAGGGTCGACCGGAGTGCTCAGTTCTTCAATACTGACCACCGGCTTTCGTGGGGCAACTTAGCATAACAATTGTGCATTTTGTGAGGAAAGCACCAAATTTGGCACACGAGTAGCCCAACATATTATGAACAGATTTGGATATTGGGCCATCTCAAATTCAGCCGCTGATGGCTGTGGCAGCCATTTTCCACTGCCATCAAAAATTTTGAGATGGCCCAAAATCCAAATCTGTTCATAATATGATAGGCTACTCGTGTGCCAAATTTAGTGCTTTCCTCACAAAATGCACAATTGTTATGCTATATTTAGCTAAGTTGCCCCACTACTTGTTGTAGCAACTCTTAAGTTTCACCTTAAATCCAGGAGAGTCGTACCATCACAGCTGAGGCTGGATGGTGGCAAGTTCAAGGGTGAGAGGGTAGCAGAGGAGTTTGCGAACAGGCTGAGTGGAGGTTTGGGGGGTCTGGGTCAGGTCAGGTCAAGTATGGGAGCATGTTCTAGAGCAGTGTGTCAGAGGGTGTATGGGTGCCTTGGGGGATCCTGAAGAGTTGTGGAGTGCCTTCAAGACCACCGTCCTTGATGTTGCCGGGAGATGTCTTGGAACTCCCCGGAGGGTGAAGAAGAATTTTGTCTCTCAAGGGACACTGGATACCATTGACCAGAGTCTCAGGGCCAGGCTGAATGGCAGAGCTGAGCTGTTCAGGGAGCTGAGGCGTAAAACTGTACGTGCACTAAAGGTGGACAAGGAGGCCTATGTGCGAGGAATCTGTGAGGGGGTTAGATAGAGCATCACCTGTGGTCAAGTGATTCTCGTCCTGCTTCCAGGGGAATTTGTGCATTGCGTTTGTCCAAACCCATCCCTTGGTGTACTGCAGTTGGAGCAGAGGGTGATGGGCTCTTGACAGAGGAGTCCGAAGTGAAGGCCCGCTGGGCCGGTTACTATGAGTGGTTGTACCAGGCTGATCCACCAGCTGTCGAGTTGGATGTCAGGGGTGTTACAATCCCTGTTGCTGACCCTCGAATCAACTGTGGTCCACCTTCGTTTGTGGAAACACAGGCTGCGGTGAACCGGTTGAAATGTGGTAAAGCTCCAGGGATCTGTGGCATCCATGCTGAACTTCTCAAGGCTGATGGAAATGCTGCACTCGTGTCGTTGCATGCACTTCTGTGCTCTGCCTGGAACACGGGCATCATCCCAACTGACTGGAAGAGGGGCCTTGTCCGTCTCTGGAAAGGGAAGGGTGATCGCCAAGACTGCAACAACTACCGAGGGGTGACACTGCTCTCAGTGCCGAGCATGGTCTTTGCTGGGATAATTCTTGATAGGGGTTGCCACCATCTGCTTGAGCACCAGCATCCAGAGCAGTCAGGCTTTACACCGTCGAGGTCAGCGATTGACCGAATCCTTGCTGTTCAGGTCCTCACCGAACGCAGACGAGAGTTTCGGCAGGGGCTGCTTGCAGCCTATGTTGATCTCTGTAAAGCGTTCTATTCAGTGAATCGGGATGCCCTCTGGAGGATTCTTGGTCTTCGTGGAGTACCATGAAAACTGGTCGATCTGATGTCTGAACTATACTCTGGAACTGAGAGTGCTATGAGATGTGGTGGTGCCATCTCTGACTTATTATCCCGCCCCCCAGAGGGAGGGAGCGGGATATTGTAATCGTCCGGTTGGTTTGTCTGTTTGTTTCTGTCTGTTAGCAACTTTACGGCAAAACTGCTTTAGCAAACACTATCAAATTTAATCCACAGGTGGGCAATGAACCCTGGACGACCCCATTAACTTTTGGGTCCAATTGGATCAAAGGTCAAGGTCACGAAAAGATCAAAATCGTTTTTCGCTCATAATTTCGTCAAAAATGATCTGATTTACTTCAAACTAACCTTATAGTGAACCTTATTCTATTTGTCACTTATAATCCTACCCATTCCAATAGTGAAAAATTACCCCCGTGTGGGGGTGACGGTCATCTCTATCATGTTTTTTACTATCATAATCGATGAACCGTTGCCAGATATCTCCTAAAATGACAGACTAGATAGGTTTTGAAAATGGCGACTTTCACAACTTTTGTGACCTCGTGACCTTGAGCCTGACCTCGAATCCAGGAAAGAAATATGTCGTTGGGTATCACTCATCGACCTCTACCCACATACCAAATTTCATCAAGATCAGAAGTAAAAAGTTTTCTTTGTACCGGGAGGTGTTTTTGACCATCTTCCAGGTTACGTGGCGGCCAAACGGGACGGAAATTCAAAAATCTGTCCGGTTAGATACAAGATAATATTTTTAACTGTCATAATCAATAAACAGTTGCCGAATATCTTGTAGAATGGCAGACTAGATAGGTTTTGAAAATGGCGATTTTTATAAATTACGTGACCTCGTGACCTTGAGCCTGAACCCGGACAAAAGTTATATCGTTATGCAACACTCATCGACCTCTACCCACATACTAAGTTTCATGAAGATCAGAAAGAAAAATTGTTGATGGACGTACGGACATTTGGTCCGGCTTTATTAGGTCATCTCGGTGGAGATGACCTAAAAATGCATATTTGTGAAGATCGGTAGGGTCTGAAGTTTTGGGGGTCATGGGCATCGGTTAAAATTACAAATTTTCCATTAAAACTAAAACATGGTTACGAAAATACAACTTTACAGGAAAATGGCTGGCTCAAACACTATCAAATTGTATCCACAGGTGGGTAATGAACCTTGGACGACCCCATTAACTTTTGGGTACAATTAGGTCAAAGGTCAAGGTCAGGTCACGAAAAGGTCAAAATCGTTTTTCGCTCATAACTTCGTCAAAAATGATCCGATTTACTTCAAACTAAGCTTATAGTGAACCCTATTCTATTTGTAACTTAAAATCCTAACAATCCTATAGTGAAAAATGCATATTTGTGAAGATCGGGGTTAAGGATGTATCAAATTTAAATTTGATCCCCAAAATAACTTTATGCCTTAAATGGGTGGGATTTGTTGTGCCTGGCACCACTTGTTTCCAGTTGTGACTGGAGTTCGTCAGGGGTGTGCACTGGCCTCCACACTTTTCAGCACTTGTATGGACTGGATTCTGGGGAGGATGTCGGAGAGATCAAGCTGCGGTGCATCGTTTAGGAATGTCAACATCTCTGACCTTGATTTCGCAGATTATGCAGTCTTTTGCGGAGACTCTAGATATCCTTTTGGGGGCCCTCGGAATGCTGAATGAGAAATCAAAGCCGCTGAGATTACGGGTTTCCTGGGTCAAAACTAAGATCCAGGCTTTTGATGACATCTTGGATGCTGCTATCCTGACTGTACCTGTTTGTGGTGAGGATGTTGAAGTCGTGGAGAGATTCATTTACCTTGGCAGTGATATTCATGACTCTGCTGGTTGCTGTGAACCAGAGGTTAACAGACGGCTGGGTCGGGCCTGGGGAGTCATGGATTCACTGGATCATGGGGTGAAGCGCTGCCAGTACCTGTGCGGGAGGACGAAAGTCCGAGTGTTCTGGTCCTTGGTGCTTCCAGTGTTGCTGTATGGATGTGAGACTTGGACTCTAACCAGGGATCTGAGACGGACACTAAATTCCTTTGGTACTAGTTCTCTTCGGAGAATCCTTGGCTATCGCTAGTCAGAGTTTGTGTCAAACGAGCGGTTGCTGAGAGAGATTCAAATGAGATTAGTTACCTGCATAGTCCGTGAGCATCAGCCGCGGCTATATGGACATGTGACTCGTTTTCCTTGACGCTGATCCAGCTCACCAGATTCTCTCAGCGAGGGAGCCTCGTGAATGGAGAGGGCCAATGGACGACCATGTGCCTCGTGGTTGCAGCAGGTTGATCAGCATCTCAAGGAGATGGGGATGGGCCAGGCATCTGCCTGGCATATGGCCAGACAGAGGCCCCTGGAATACTGGCAGAAAGTGGGCGCAACGCGCTGCTCTGGCGCGTGCTCCCATACTTGACCTGACCTGATGGGCTTTCCATTTTCAGAGGCTTTCTCATTGTGCATTTTATTTGTTGTGGGAATGAGATGGAAAAATGTCAAAAGATGTCATGATGGCAATCTGCAAAAGGATTGTGGTGTTGGCTTGTGGTGTCATTCCGACCTGGTTCATTCCTTCCTCCCTTGTTTGGTCGTTTTTGGGGGATTCCATCCTTGCATGTCTTTTTGATTTTTTTTTAATGTTTATTTCTGACTTATTTAACTCAAGTTCCAGATCTGGATGCCAATGACATCATCATCCAGTAAATTATTTCAAGGGGCACTTAAATGAGGAACAACCGACCCCACTTCCCTTAACGATATATCTCATTCAAGTCCTTCCCGAGTTCCCTTCTGTCTCCACTCAGACATTATGCTACTCGAGAGGGGAAGGGGAGGGGTTAATTACATATATTTTTTTTTTTTGAAGAAGAAAAGCGCTTCAAAGCAAAAAGTAAACTCGATCTACTCCGCTAATTTGAGCAAGAAGCAAGAGCAGACCCGGGCTCAGGTGACGTTTTACCCACTTCACAGCAGGCTTCCTCAATCCAATATCCCTCGAGCCACGGCACATGTCCGATTTTTACATGCCAGTGCTTGAGGTCAAATGGAGTGTTTTTAGATCCTCGTGGAGGATCTCTAAGTCTTACTCGCGTAAGAAATTTCAGATTTCTTTAATCTCAGATCTCACTCACGCAGACAGTGACCATCTCAGATTTTGAAAATTCCTCCTTGAAAAAAGTTATGACGTCAAAATATCTCCGCTAATGGAAATCGCCTAAAAAATTATCTCGGAAACTAGGCACGCTTTTTGAATTCTGTTTGCGGGAATCGAACAGGGCATGAGCAGAGATTAATTACCGCACATAAGATACATCACTATGACGTCATATCAATTTTTATGACGTCATTCCTATTTTTTGACATTTTTTTGTTTCACAACCCAGAGTTTTCATCGGATCTTCGTGAAACTTGCCATGTATATGCAGAAAGCCCACGCTTCAGGCAGTAACCATCTCCGATTTTGGAAATTCTTCCTCGAAAAAATGTTGACGTCATAATATCGCCACTAATGGAAATCGCCTATACCATTATCTCCAAAACTAGGCAAGCTGTTTGAATTTTGTTTGCGGGAATCAAGCCGGGCATTAGCACAGATAATTTATCGCAAACCTGATACATCACAATGACGTCATATTCGTTTTTATGACGTCATCATTAAGAGGACGAGGATCTTAGCTCATTTGAGCTTGTTATTTTGCCAAACCTCAAGCAAATAAATGTTGTTGGGCCCACCAAACCTTGCTTGTCTTTGTGGTGATCTGAGTCTTTTGTTGTGTGTGTGTGAGGCCTTAAATCATACGTTATTTAAGGTTCAATCACATGGACTGTTCAAGGGCGCAGATTCGGTATGGGTTCACCAATTATTGGGTTCATGAATCGCTTGTTTTGTAATATACGTGCTTATTTTACACCATACCACCAATACTTGTTGAATCCGACTTGGTCTTCGACTCATCCTGCTTGCTTGCGACGGCTTCATCTTGCGATTTGGGGGAAAATCAGTTTGAGATAGTGATTGGCCGTGGTATTGAACCACTATGGTTTCTGCATCACGCGCACATTTGATTAATCGGACAAAAGCTAAGATCAGTCCCGTGCTTGCTGAGGGCGTGCCACTCGCCCAGCACATAGGTTGAAATTGGCATGGTAACACGACACTGGGCGTGGGACCCGACTGGACATCTTTGCGCTGGGTGGCTGACATGGTTGCTAAGCAACTCATCATCTTCGAACCAGGCAACGGAATGGACCAGAAACTGTCACAATACATGTAATTTTAAAACAAATCTGTCTTCACTTCTTCATCAATGAAAACTGTCACAACAACATGATCCAGATAAAAACTTTGCCCCTTAAATGGGAAATTCAAAACATATAATTCTTCTCTAAGAATTCCAATACTAGTCTTGTTCATTAATACAACACATGAGTACAAATGTTCGTGCAAATTTATCTTTCTTTCAAGGAACTTGTAATATAGCTGATACGGATGAAGACAAAAATACGACGTCAAGCTCTTCATCTAAGGGACAAAAGGAAGAAAAAATGGAAGGCATTGAACAGGAATTGCAGCAGGTGGAGAGTGAGGAGGAAATTGAAAATGACGACGATAACCAGAGGAAACAGGTAATTATGTTGTGTTTTTTCGTTGAGTCGATTTTTACAGTGTAATGTTATCTTGTGCCAGAAAGGTGGATCATTTTGAAAGCAAGCACATTGAATGTTATGATGAAAATGGGGTTCTTTGCTGTTCGAAATTGGTTCATTCCTCTCAGACTTCAGGCAAGCACTGTTCCACCATTTGTTGTCATCCCCATTTCTGACCCATGATCATTATTATCCCCATTAACCTTTCATCACGCAATCATTTTCTTTGCAAGTTTCAATTTCCTCCCCATAGGTCATTGTGCTGTCATAGCCGACCCCACGTGCACACGTTCACCTGGACGTTGCTATTCTGGTTGCTCATTTGTTCCATCCTCTTTCCTCGAACGGTTGACAACTTTCCCACCTGGATGTGTCTCCATACCAAGTCATTCCACAGACTGGTTTCCTTCACCGAAGGTGGATGGAGGTTATCTTTTCAACCCTGTTGGTTTGTCTGTGTGCACGATATCTCAAAATGTTGTGGACTGATTCGGATGAAATTTGGTGGACAGGTTGGGTGTATGACAAGGACCAATTGATTAAATTTTGGTGAAGATCCATATCTGGATCTGGACATGAGAATTTTAATAAGTTATTATTCACCATTAAGGAGTAGGGCTAAAAACAAAATAGAGCACAAGATATTAAAAAGTTATGGACAGATTTGGATGACACTTGGTGGACAGGTTGGGTGGGTGACAAAGAATTGATTCAATTTTGGTGAAGATCCGAATCTCGATCTGAGAATTTTTTAAATGATGACCATTGAGTTTGCTAAAAACGTTGTAAACTGATTCAGATGAAACTTGGTGGACAGGATGGGTGTGTGACAAGGATGAATTGATTTGATTTTGGTGAATATCAAAATCAGGAAACGAATTTTAAATTTTTTTTGTGATTCTTCACCATTGAGAGATGGGCCCAAAAACTATATGTATATATTTTTTATATATATATATATATATATATATATATATATATATATATATATATATATATATATATATATATATATATATATATATATATATATAGTTGTGGATTCCCACCCGCCGGCGTGCGAGCGACCGCGTTTAACCAATAGCAGCCGCTTCGCCCACCAAACGGACAATCCAGTCGCGGCTTTCCGGATCAACGCCGAAAACCAGCCATGGGTGTGTTTTCAACCACACCACAACCTTGTCCGTACTCTACCCGCGCTACAGGGTCCGATTGCCAAATGTTCGATTTACCTAATTAATCGCGCGGGTAGATTACCAAGAGTACCTCAACGGGGCCGCTTGGAAACGAGCCGCTTAAGCAGCTCGTTTCGTTTTGGGATAACCGAGCGGGGTATTATCGCGCAGCCCCGTTGGACCCGATCACTTTTATCGGCTATTTAACAACCAACTATATTCCGACTGCAATATGGCAGTTCAATTAGGGAAAAGGACGCAACGAACGGGTTAACATTTGAACAAGCACATTTATTTCACAACCAAACATGCATGTACACAGATGCCAACCCTCCCGATTTCATCGGGAGGCTTCCGAAAATTCACCCAAACTCCCGCCCTTACGATCACTATCCTTATCCTCCCGAAATTTTGATATTTTTGCACTGTTCACTAATCAGAATGTACTAGTATGAGAATTGAATGAAAAGCATCGTCTGCTACATATAGCATGTGGTAACTCCATAACGTTCGCTGCTACCAAATTGTACGTAAAAAATTGCAAATTCAAATGAGGAGCAGCGAAACATTGGGTCTGGATCTCGCTTATGCGATCATGCACTGAGATTTAGTGCATGCGGTATGTGTGCAATACAGTGCATGCGGTATGTATGCACAGTGTATATGCATGCCATACGCTCACTGCATGCAGCTGGGCCCCGTACCAGCCCGGCGGTCGCGACCACCGTGCGGTGTTGAACAGCCGCTAGAGTTCTACGAGTCGCGCTGCAGCTGTGGAACATCGACTTCGAAGTTACCGATGCTTCAAGCCCTCGATGTTGATTACGAAATGGCAGAAAAGAAGCTTACGAAGACCAAGAAATGGTCTCAGAAGTACAAGACCGAATACAGTCTCCAATACCCGTGTATTCGAAAGTCTGAAAGAGAATTCATCATGCGTATTGTACAGTATGCAGCGTTGATATTTCAGTTGAGCACGGAGGTCGCGATGATATTCGGAAGCACGTTGGAAGCAAACGGCACACAGATATTGCAAAGGAGAGATCTTCGAGCACGAGTACCGGTACACTTCTGAATTATTTCACCAAACAAGGGACAAGCGAGGAAGAGGATGTTACCCGAGCGGAACTTCTCTTTAGTGGATTTATTGTGGAACATAACTTGCCCATATCAGTCTCAGATCATGCTGGACCTCTATTTCAAAAGATGTTTCCAGATTCAAGAAGTTGCATCAAAGTATGGATGTGCAAGAACAAAAACTTCAGCAATAATTGGTGAGTTGTCAAATGTTACTGCTTCATCTATTGCCGATATTGCTAGACTCGCTCCATTTAGCCTAGCTACAGACGGTAGCAATGACAGTGGTGAGGCCCAGCTATATCCTGTCCTGATTTCGTACTATGACAACAGTGCTGGGATTGTGAAGCAAGGTTTGCTAAGTTTGCCTGCGTGCAAACAAGATTCCACTGGAGAAAACATTTTCAAACTGCTTGATCATGAGTTCAGTGACAGGAAAATTCCGTGGGGAAATTGTGTTTCCTTTTGTGCTGATAATGCCTCTGTCATGGTGGGCAAGCACAAAGGAGTCGCTGCTTATATCCACAAACAAAATCCAGAGTGCTACATCATGGGATGCCCTTGCCATATGATGCACAATACGGCCAAGAAGGCGGCTCAGGCCTTACCCATTGAATTAGATGACTTTCTCATCGATATTTACTACTACTTGGACAAAAGTAGTAAACGCGTCAAAGGAGTGAAAGCACTGCAAGAACTCTGTGATGCCCCGACACACAAGATTCTGAAGCATGTCGCAACAAGGTGGCTGTCCCTTGGTCAGTGCCTAGACAGGCTGATTGAACAGTGGGAGCCACTTCGCCTCTTCTTCAAAGAAGAAGTACGAAGAAAAATGCAACCAACTGTAGCCAAGACTCTAACAACGAGCAAGAAGGACGGCACTGTATCTACTGCCAGTACTGGCACTGCAGGATCAAGCACTAGTGGAGCAGCATTCACCACTACCACTGCAGTATCTGCTGCGAAGAAGACAGCAGGGACAGCACCAAAACCAATGCTGAGAGCAGGTAGCATCACCGGCCCTTCATCACGATCATATACAGATCAGATCCCTTCAGAGTCGAGAAAGACTGTGATAGTCCCATCTACAGGCAAAGAAGGACCCAAGTTAAGTTCTGCTTTTGCCAAATCACTTGATAGAAGCTCAGCAAAACCTTCGAATCAGAGGTCTTCTTCCTTGGCTGCACCTACCTCAAGCTCTCTCCTCAAACGTAAAATTGGATCTGGTACTACGAGTCTGACCTCTTCTGCTGGCAGTAAACGCAAGTGTGATAAGCCCTGCGGCTAAGTGTACTACGAGTTCTACAACTAAAAGCGCATCTTCCTCAAACACTGTGCAGGAATCTAGAGAAAAACGTGTCAACAGGATGTTCTTGTCTCCACAAACAAAACTCTATTGTTTCTTCCTTCGATATGCTAACAAGCTTTTTGAGAAGGGGAATCTTCTGCTCCAAAGAGACGAACCCTGTATTCATCTCCTGCACGGAGAATTGAATGGTCTTCTGAAAGATATCTTCGTACGGTTTTTGAAACCATCGGTGTCATCGGTTGCTCTGGTAAATGTACCCTTCTCTGACAGACATCATCAGAAGAATGATGAGGACCTCATGATTGGGAACGATGCCAAACTGTATATAAGGGAACAAAGGAGTCTCAAGAAATCCACCTTCACTCTGAGTGAGTCAGACATCCAAGGTTTCTTCAGTGCAGTTCGCTCATATTATGTGAAAGCCTGCAATTACATCTTCAAAACCTGGCCGCTAGATGATGAATTAGCTAAGCATGCTCAGGTGCTGGATGTTAAGCTACACCAAGAAGTGGGGTTTGACTGTGTGGAGTTTTTCATCAAGAAATTCCCCTGTCTGTTCAGTGGCGGTGATAGTGACATAGACAGTCTTGAGAGTGAATTCGCTCACTACCAGGCAGACGCCTCCATAGCTACAATTGCTACTGAGACAGTGAGAGTGGATGAGCAGTGGCATCGGATTTCACAGCTCACAGATCCCTGCACTGGTGCCAAGAAGTATCCTAATTTGAGCAAAGTGATGAAGGGAATCTTGGTCATTCCTCATTCGAACGCATCATGTGAGCGAGCACTCAGTCTTGTACGAAAAAATCATACTGAATTTCGTCCCAATTTGAGTGTCAAAACCCTGGAAGCTCTCTTAATTGAAAAACTAGCTCATAGCACCCCTTGCTACCAGAGAGAATACAGCAAAGACATAATCAGAATGGCTAAAAGAGCCACACAGCTGTCACTCAGCAAAGCTGCCATGGAAAAAGCAAGCAGCAGTAGTACCAGCCAGTAAGGTAAGAAAAATATTGCTTCTTTTGTGCT
Organism: Eptatretus burgeri; assembly: GCF_056783735.1. NCBI lineage: Eukaryota > Metazoa > Chordata > Myxini > Myxiniformes > Myxinidae > Eptatretus > Eptatretus burgeri. The sequence goes on along the minus strand of NC_140970.1, from coordinate 58,079,716 downwards.
TTTTGTTAATCTTTGATTGTCCCCTAACTTACTAATATTAACATACATGTAACATTAAAAAGTGCACAATTTTCCCCTTTTTTTGTTCAAAAAGTGGGAATTCTTAACATGTTAAATGCTCCAAAATAGGGCTCAGAGGGCACAAGAGAGCGTCTAGAACCCCAGAGCTTCCAGGGCCCTAAGGCGGGCCCTGGACTCCGCCGCAAGGGTCGAGCGCTCTGCGCTCGAGATGTGCGCTTAGCGCACATTATTTGGTGTCGGTTGCAAATCCTCCCTGATTCTGATTTCCAAAAGTTGGCATCTCTGCATGTAGACGGTCAGAGATGCAGTCATGCATGCAAACGATGCACGTATTCAATTATGCAATGAATGGGGGTAGGGACAAGACGCGAGCAAGACAGAGCTACCACGGTCTATTTATTATGTACAGTCACTCATCGACAGTTCTACTTACGGACATGGCGCTACAACGTTCATTCAAAAGAAATAAGGAAACACCACAGGAAAGACGAGGGGTAGACTGGACCTCTTGGGTCATTATTTCACGGAGCTGTGATAACCGCAGAAGCTCCGCGAGGCCGGGCTGGTTACCTTCACCTTCGAGGTGCTTCACTGGGGCGACCCGCGACGTCCCGTCCCCACGGCAGCTGTCGTGACCACGGTCCGGACCAGGCCCCGTCCGACGGCCTGGTGATTCGGGCCCAGCCAGCAACGCCTCAGAGGAACGAATGGGTTTTATGCTCTTTCAGAGTTGATGCTCTCTTTCGGAGCCCGTCCGTCCCTCAGCGCTGCTCGGACTGTCCCGAAGCCCGATCACCTCGAATCGTTCGATGCTGGCTGGCGACCTCTCTCCGGTTCTCCCCACGTCCCACACACGAACGCGCAGTTCTGCGTGGCACGGCTGGCCTGCTGTGCTCCCAGCTCCGTCTCCTCGGCGAACCCAGACCTTCACTGCCCTCCACTGGACTCGAATCTTGGTCTTCACACCACACCGAACCCCGACCGACTGCCTGAACTGGTGCTCTGCGCGCCTTTTTATAGGGTTCGTGAGGTGAGGTTTGATCTCCGCTCTTTCCCCTCTGATCCCCACTGGCTACGCCCCTCTTGATCTGATCCGAATTCCGACGCGAAGCTTGGAGCGAGCGGACGTGGTAGAGATCATCGACGCTGAATCGACAAATTTTAATTTGTGTGTGTGTGTCTGCGTGTGGGCCCGTCTTTAAGTAGAACTGAATAAGTGTTTTTGGATTATTGTAAATATTCCTTGCTTGCATATTCGCGTTAAGTCTTGCTTTGTGTCCTCATTTACTGTAAAGAAATTATCACAGAAATGTTCCCAGTCCGTTTCTGTCCCTTCTTGCATTGGTCCAGCATGGTTCGGATCTGAGTTTAGGCGGGGTTTTATCCCCAGTAATCGGACAATTGTAGCCGGGACGTCCTGGGCAGGCCCGCTCGACTGCATCCGAGCCGGAAAGGTGGGTGGCAGAGTGGTAGTCGGTAGATGTAATTTTACCGCTGCCGGTAGAGTGAATCTGGTTCGGCCAGGCGTTCAGCGAGGGCGTGGATGCCCCGGGAGCCGAGACTGTGTGGTTACTTAGGTACATTGGATCTAGACAAAATAACCCTATGCCACGCGGTCGAGATATTGGCGTTCCACGGTCGGTTAAACGACCCGCCGTCTCACGGAGTTATCCGAGCGACGGCCTACAATTCCTGGGAGTTTGGTGGGAGACAATGCAAGCTTTCCCCACCTAGTGGTCGTTCTCGCCAGCGGACCCCCGGCCCACAACAATATTGAGGCATCAAATCCTCTTGAAGAACTCGAAAAAAGAATTAATGCCCCAGAAAGTGTTCATACCAGAATTCTTCTCAATTGCTTAACAATATTTCCTAAACTGTCCCACATCAACTTGTAACCTGAGTCAACTATAACTGATAAATATTTGGTGCAACACTGCCTGGCACCCACAATAAACCTATACTTGTACAGGTTCTTATGAAGCTTAGGGATCCAGAAAAGCCGAGGAATACAAAGATTTACGTCTTTACGTTTCATACTGAAATTATTAACTAAAACTTCGTGATGCTCAGAGATACTATCTTGGAGTGACTTATGACAAGGAACATATGTGCTATTTCCTATACTAGTGAAACTAACCATATCAACGCCTAACTCTCTTCATAAAACCTCCACATAAAACTTTTTACAAGCCACAACAAAATTATTAGCAACCTTATCTGCTGGATGTTGTGTAGAGGTTCGTCGGCCGAGCGGCACCGTCATGTAACCGCATCTGAAATTGAACTCAGGTAATGAATCCAAGCTGTTTTTTTTTTTCCACCATCAGAAGAGAAAGAGTGTCAGGACACAGTTTCTTAAAGAAATTGCCATCAGTGGCAGTAATAAAAAATGCAAGTATTCCCAATGGCAGGCCAAACAAGTATTTACAAGCAGAGAAAACAATGGAATGACATATTTGTACAACAATTGCAGCATGTTTACATTCCCAATTTTCTCTTATGCGAGAGACCCGCTCATTTTTCAATGACTTAACACCTGACAGTACATGCCGGCATCATGTGCATCTGATGTGGAAGGGAGAGATGAGCAATTGGCAAAGGATAATAAGATGAATGATTGGTGACAAAAATGAGCTGAGATAGAAAGAAATAGATGGGGATAGGACAGACCCCTTGCACACCTTCCACTTGACTCTGGCTCCAACGTCCTGACCGAAACTGGGATGACTCCCCCTGCCCCCATTCCATTCCCCTACTGTTATTTGCACAGCCGCAGCACCGCTCTTTTCCCATGGGGCAGTGACATCACTCGTGGCACGTATTTAATGCATCTCCTGACAGGAGGCCTTGGTGCCAGAGATGAAACGGAGTCCAGCGACGGAGTTATCAAACATGGGGATGCGGAAGTGAAGGTATGTGAGGAGATAAGGAAGAAAGTGATTGCATGGAGCAGAAGATGCAGGAAAAAATGAATGACGAGGACAAATGGTGAGGGGAAACGAACGTCAAAGTGTGAAAGAGAGTGAAAGACAGAAACATGAGCGAACAAAGCAAAACGAATTACAGAAAGAAGGATGCAAAGAGGGTAGGATGAGAGGAGATTCTCTGTGAAAAATAATAATCTATTAAGCCCCAAACAGTTTGTAATCCTCCCAAGCTGCAAAGTTTCAATTCTCTCAGCCTTTCATCCAGCCTCATACACCTTCCTTCCTTTATTTACACCCTTCTCTCAGAGATTTTTGCACAAAGCCTTTTTAGAGAACTGAGACTACCGCCACAGCCCTCGGGGCACTAGTGAAGAAAATCATTTGCCTGAAACGGCTTCATTTGGTGAATATTAAAGATCCCACTGTCCTTCACAAAGGGAAGACATTTTACAAATTCCTGCACTATCAGTCGAGTATCCTGCGTTGGAGTGACGACCCATCCAGGATTGTAACCGCCAGTCAAAAAACTGTCCGCTTTCTGAAAGGCCCATGGGCTCGCTCTCAATTCATGAATGCTCACATGATATTGGTTTGTTTTAAAGAATGATGAACTCCTTTCGGGCTGGCAGGATGTCCTCGAACAGTGCTTCTCAGCCTTATTTATTTATTTCACAGAACATTTTCGAGTTTGCTCAATCCTCCCGGCACACCAAACTAAATATTATCCACAAGTCATTGGAAGAAAGAGCAAAATTCACACTTTTTCACTGAGATGAGCAAATTATAACGTCATGCACTTAATATCATTTGAAGATTTAAAGTGGTTGACGAAATATGTCAAACAATGATGCAAGTTCATTTGAAGTTTTATTACTCACATGAAATAAAATCCGCATTGCCATTCAGCCGAAAAAGGAGATTCTAATTTTATCAACTTAATCTTTTTCATAATACTTCTGAGTCATTCCATCTGAAATCACCAAATTTAAGAAAATGTTCCCAGTTAACCCCCTCAGATTTACTTTAAACTTTCATAAAATAGTTCCCAGGTATCAAAATGAAGCTGCGTAAAATTTTAGGTCCATAGATGCGGTCAACTCAGATATTTAGTGTTGAAAATGTGGTGGTGGCCCTATTTTTATGGTCGTTGCGCGCATCACAAAATGAACGGCTACTTTTAAACTCCCACAACTTTTTAAATATTAATGCTAGAGCCTTGAAATTTTCAGAGATTATTCTTCTATAACTGCTCTGCAAGAAACAAACATCAAACTGAGTATACCTCTATTAAATTTTATGACCTGATCAGTTGAAATCCAGAAAAAAAAAATGTTCGTTTTGTATGAAGACCCAACTTTGAGACCCCATATATTTTTATTGACCCATCCCAGAAGCTTGAATTTTTTTCATGTAATAACTGTATGGTAGTAGTATTCAAATACATGTTTACTTTTCTTAATCAGTCATATATAATACAGTCATGATCCCTCAAAAATTGAAAATTTTCATTTTCCCCCAAAATTCAGGTGAGGATTGCAAATATATGACAAGGTATACCAATTCAAATTGTTCACTATTGGAAAGAGCATATTCAAGTTTATAAAAGTGTCAAATATCAAAGTGGTATATTTAAAATATATATATTTTCTATTTTTTTTAAAACTGTTGTTGACACAGTCGTGAATACATGAAGTGTGTGTATGGTGTGGGCACCATGGTAATCATGAATGATTAGTTCTATGATTCAAATTGAGAATACAAAAATATATCACATACTGCAATAACAATGTAATAAAACATTTCACGTAAATGATTTGAATAGGTCCTTGATCTGCTTTTCCAAGTCAGGTGCGAGCTTGTACTGCCTCCCAGTTGACGTTAGGGGAGCATCAATAACTTTCATCACATGGACCAAAGGAACCCAACAAATGTCCTCCCTTGAATGTAACTATATACACTGCTGACATCAGCAGGTCAGCCACTATTCCTGAGTTCTATTTTTAGCCCCAGCCAGATGAGTTAAGCTCTTGCTATTTACAAATGAGAAACAAAAAATTACAAATTCAAATTTCAAAGTATTGTGTTCATGGTATCCTAATAGCAGATGATATGTATTGTACATTGTATATACATGTACTGCACATATGTACTACATGTAAAAGGACTGTTCATTTAAGAGCACACACAAACGCGCACAGCACTGGCAGAACATCATTTATTCAAATATTTTAAAAATATTGATAGAAACATTATACCACATTGAAATGTTAGACTTAAGTTAATTTGAATATGCTCTCTCCAATGGTGAACAATTTGAAGTGTCATATATTTGCAATCCTCACCTGAATTTCGGGGAAAAATGAAATTTTTTTAATTTTTGAGGGATCATGACTGTATTATATATGACTGATTAAGAAAAGTAAACATGTATTTGAATACTACTACCATAGTTATTAACTGAAAAAAATTCAAGCTTCTGGGATGGCTCAATATAAATATATGGGGTCTCAAATTTGGGTCTTCATACAAAACCAACATTTTTTTTCTGGATTTCAACTGATCAGGTCATAAAAATTAATAGAGGTATACTCCATTAATATTTGTTTCTTACAGAGCAGTTATAGAAGAATAATCTCTGAGAATTTCAAGGTTCTAGCATTAATGTTTAAAAAGTTGTGGGAGTTTAAAAGTAGCTGTTCTTTTTGTGATGCTCGCAATAACCATAAAAATAGCGCCACAACCACATTTTCAACCCTCAATATCTCGGAGTTGACCGCATCTGTGGACCTAAAATTTTACGCAGCTTCATTTTGATACCTGGGAACTATTTTATGAAAGTTTAAAGTAAATCTGAGGGGTCAACTGGGAGGCCTCCGGTGATACAAGGTGGAATGACTCTTCTATCAAATATGTCATTAAAGATCAAAACGCAGTCAAATAATTTATTAAAAACTATTACCAGAAGCAATCAGGTTTGAGATTACATTTATCACGATTGAGAAACTTGTGCCCGTTTTGAAGAATCGAAGCGCTGAATGTCCGGCTCTGTTCTGAAAAACGGCAACGCAAAGTTTCTGATCAAACCTCTTTATACCTGACCTCTTTATTTTTTAGCCATGAGAATACAACAGCAGAGTGATATTAAGAAAACAGTGGTGTTCCTTATCTTCCTCTAATTACAAAAGTACTGTGGCACTGTGTTGAGGACTTGTCACAGCACACCGAGTTATAAACCGATAGCCTGAAGTTTCACAGGCAGAATGATTCAACATGTCATCCCTTGAATGGATGTTAAAAGGGTGTCCCGTCTGCCAGTATTAGTTGATGTGAATTTAAGATACCATGATGTCCTTCACGAAGAGTGGGCGAGCTATCGCTGACATGACCAAATTCCTGACAAAACAACTTCGCCGAACATCAGGCCTGGCCAGCCAGTTTGTGAAAGACTTGGGCTAAAACTTTCCCAGGAAAACCCCACAAAAACGTTGGAATAATTGTGGCCGTTAAAGAAAGAAGAAGCTCTTTCAAACCCTTTCATAAATGGCAAAGACACTGCAGTTAACTGTCTTGGTCGTGTCTGAAAATTTCTGGTGTTTCTCGTCTCATGGTTCGTGCTTTGTAAGTGAACGACATGTACATTTGTTGTGATCCGTGTCCTGTGTGCAATGTTATAATTATCTGAAGGAGTACATTGTTGAATGGAATATTCCAGATTTAACTTTTCTCTCGTGTTATATACTCTGTCATAAGAAACCAAACATGTAGAATTTATTTTGTCATTGTTGAACTGTTCTAGCGTTCATTCCAAGGGCCTTTTTGGCACGAGGGATGCGTAGAACACGTGATTGCAAATAATTGCCTCGTGTAATAATTCTTCAGCACGTGCAACTCGTGCACCTTGAGGTTTTTAGAGGGGACTTAAGGCATTCTGAAGAAATTTTAAACAGTCTTTCCATGATACTCATGTATGGATCATCCAAAAAGCACAAACATCTACAATATAAAAGGAGCTCAGTCTCGGCCTACCTGCGTTCGTTCGCCTGCAATTGTCCTGCAGGGGATACCACTAATCAAGGCCAATCTGCAAACAGTATGATAAAGTTGAGTAAGGTTTCAAACAGTACGACAAAGTTGAGTAAGGTTTCAAACAGTACGACAAAGTTGAGTAAGGTTTCAAACAGTACGACAAAGTTGAGTAAGGTTTCAAACAGTACGACATTGCTAAGTAAGGTTTCAAACAGTGTGATATTGCTGAGTGAGGTTTCAAACAGTATGATAGTTGAGTAAGGTTTCAAACAGCATGATATTGCTGAGTGAGGTTTCAAACAGTATGCTATACTATAGTTGAGTAAGGTTTCAAACAACATGATATTGCCGAGTAAGGTTTCAAACAGTGTGATATTGCTGAGTAAGGTTTCAAACAGTATGCTATAGTTGAGTAAGGTTTCAAACAGTATGATAGTTGAGTAAGGTTTCAAACAGTATGATAAAGTTGAGTAAGGTTTCAAACAGTGTGATATTGCTGAGTGAGGTTTCAAACAGTATGCTATAATTGAGTAAGGTTTCAAACAGTATGATAAAGTTGAGTAAGGTTTTAAACAGTACGCCATAGCTAAGTAAGGTTTCAAACAGTGTGATATTGCTGAGTGAGGTTTCAAACAGCATGCTATACTATAGTTGAGTAAGGTTTCAAACAACATGATATTGCTGAGTAAGGTTTCAAACAGTGTGATATTGCTGAGTAAGGTTTCAAACAGTCTGATATTGCTGAGTAAGGTTTCAAACAGTATGATAAAGTTGAGTAAGGTTTCAAACAGTGTGATATTGCTGAGTGAGGTTTCAAACAGTATGCTATAGTGTAAGGTTTCAAACAGCATGATATAGTTGAGTAAGGTTTCAAACAGTATGATAAAGTTGAGTAAGGTTTCAAACAGTGTGATATTGCTGAGTGAGGTTTCAAACAGTATGATAAGTTGAGTAAGATTTCAAACAGTATGATAAAGTTGAGTAAGGTTTCAAACAGTATGATAAAGTTGAGATCTATGGGCCATTTACATGAAAACAAAACCTCTTCCAACCACACCATCTTCTTCTTCCCTTATAATGATGGTGAGTCTCATTCAATCCTGTTTCTCATATCCATTAGATTCAGAAAATTCTTGCTATATTCAATACTTTTTGGTTTTAAACATTTCTGTTTTATTCATAAAACAGTAATATATAACCCCATCAAACAGTAGTTCTGATTATACACCGCCTTTTGCTCTACTTCCAACACAGGTGAGAAAAGGATACAAAAAAAGCAGCCGATATTTCAATAATTTATTCAGACTATTTTTAAAGTGTGAAAGTTAATTTTTCATCAGGTACCCCTTCTAGTTCTTTATTAACAATTCATTAACGCCACGTCTGTCAAAAAATGTGAAGAATCAAATCATTGGACACCTTCCAGCAAGGTCTTCCATTCTCCATGTTGCAAGGTTCTTATATACCAGGAGAGGAATTGTTCATGACCTCAGGAGACGTTATTATGCAACTGGATCAACAAGGAATAAGCTCAGGAGTGGACATGCCATATTAACGACTCCCACTCAGAACTGATGCAGATGCACGACCCATCCACACAATTGGTTTCAAACTGCACATATTACTGCAAACACAATCCTTGGACCTCGATTACTGCCAGAGGTAGACATACATGGTATTGAGATTGTTTTCATGGAGGGATCCAACGTGGAAGAAACATTCACCACAATGCAACATTACGTGATTACATTCACAAAATGACGTACTTATTCAGCATTTATCTCTATCAGAAGTTTGCACATAATCTATATCCGATGATGCCACATTAATAAATCGGATCAACAACAATCATGAGAACGTGTTGTTGTTGTTTTTAATGGTGGAGAATACATTGGTGGTGACATCATTAGTAAGGGGAGTGTACTGTTTTCAGAGCCTTCTCATCTCGTGAATGTAATGAGGGGATATTTTTTAAAAAGTCATGTAACAGTATTATGATAAGTAAATGCAGATGTAACAGTATTGATTCGATATAATGATTCTGTGACCTGTTGTACCTGCAGGTGAAGCGAAATAAGAAAGGAATCTTTAAACGCGTTCGCCATTGTCGAAAGAGATTCAAGCCAAAATGTTGCCAACGCCAAGGTAGGAAGATTAACATGAAGAACGTATTAAAATACAAGCCTCATGAGTTCATGCGTGTCATTTGCTTCTCTTCAGATCCATGTTTGGCATTGATTAAAAGTTTTTTTATAATGTACAACCAGTTAAATGATGTCATATAATTGATGTAATTTCATACTTTAAATGTACATACCTCTTTCAGGCTCATCTGTTTTGATATTCTTTGATTCAATTCTGATTCACAGTTTCAGAACCACAGGGGCCTGAGTCAGAGCATATACAGAGACCAGGCATATGACACCCAAGGAGTGATGAATCCTTCGTCTCATAATATGCTCATTTACCGGTGTGACCTCAATTATCATTTGAGTCAGCTTTTTGGGCACGGGAACAGCAATCCTTGGGCATGGTCACCATCAGAGTGACCAGAACAATAGTTGGTGCAACCACCCGCCATGATCTTGCTGATATCTGGCCTCCGAACCTCAGAAAGTGCTGCGATACTGATGTTCAAACACTTGAGCTCAGATGATAACAGAGACAGGTGATCATCCTCTCTTCAGGATAGGACATTCCAGGCACCCATCCGAAGGGACCGCCTCAGGTTAACCCAAGGAGACACCATCTGGGGCATGGGGGTGTGTGGGGATGGGGTGGGCCAAGTGTTAAATTTAGCATTTGTCATTTGGGCCTTCGGAATATGGTGGTGAAAAAGGGTATCTATAGCGAGTGAATGAGAAAGGAGGAGGACGAGATAAAATGTGATCGATGCTCAATGTGGGCCACATCAAGAATAGGGGAAGCAGAGGGTACTCACCATTCTCAGAAGTGTGAGGAATTAGCGCTCTTGAGGATAGTTATTATGAAGTTGAAGGAACAAAGAGATAATTTGCTGCAAGTAGCTGAATGTGAGAAACTTGTTTGAAAATTGACGGTTACGGTTGTGGAGTGAGGTTGCTGAGGATGCAGAAAGTGGTGATTGTGCAGCGGGAGCAGGCAGAGGTGTGGGTGCAGCGGGAGCAGGCAGAGGTGTGGGTGCAGCGGGAGCAGGCAGAGGTGTGGGTGCAGCGGGAGCAGGCAGAGGTGTGGGTGCAGCGGGAGCAGGCAGAGGTGTGGGTGCAGCGGGAGCAGGCAGAGGTGTGGGTGCAGCGGGAGCAGGCAGAGGTGTGGGTGCAGCGGGAGCAGGCAGAGGTGTGGGTGCAGCGGGAGCAGGCAGAGGTGTGGCTGCAGCGGGAGCAGGCAGAGGTGTGGCTGCAGCGGGAGCAGGCAGAGGTGTGGCTGCAGCGGGAGCAGGCAGAGGTGTGGCTGCAGCGGGAGCAGGCAGAGGTGTGGCTGCAGCGGGAGCAGGCAGAGGTGTGGCTGCAGCGGGAGCAGGCAGAGGTGTGGGTGCAGCGGGAGCAGGCAGAGGTGTGGGTGCAGCGGGAGCAGGCAGAGGTGTGGGTGCAGCGGGAGCAGGCAGAGGTGTGGGTGCAGCGGGAGCAGGCAGAGGTGTGGGTGCAGCGGGAGCAGGCAGTGGTGTGGCTGCAGCGGGAGCAGGCAGTGGTGTGGCTGCAGCGGGAGCAGGCAGTGGTGTGGCTGCAGCGGGAGCAGGCAGTGGTGTGGCTGCAGCGGGAGCAGGCAGTGGTGTGGCTGCAGCGGGAGCAGGCAGTGGTGTGGCTGCAGCGGGAGCAGGCAGTGGTGTGGCTGCAGCGGGGCAGGCAGTGGTGTGGCTGCAGCGGGAGCAGGCAGTGGTGTGGCTGCAGCGGGGCAGGCAGTGGTGTGGCTGCAGCGGGGCAGGCAGTGGTGTGGCTGCAGCGGGGCAGGCAGTGTTGTGGCTGCAGCGGGAGCAGGCAGTGGTGTGGCTGCAGCGGGAGCAGGCAGTGGTGTGGCTGCAGCGGGAGCAGGCAGTGGTTTGGCTGCAGCGGGGCAGGCAGTGGTGTGGCTGCAGCGGGAGCAGGCAGTGGTGTGGCTGCAGCGGGGCAGGCAGTGGTGTGGCTGCAGCGGGGCAGGCAGTGGTGTGGCTGCAGCGGGAGCAGGCAGTGGTGTGGCTGCAGCGGGAGCAGGCAGTGGTGTGGCTGCAGCGGGGCAGGCAGTGGTGTGGCTGCAGCGGGGCAGGCAGTGGTGTGGCTGCAGCGGGGCAGGCAGTGGTGTGGCTGCAGCGGGAGCAGGCAGTGGTGTGGCTGCAGCGGGAGCAGGCAGTGGTGTGGCTGCAGCGGGAGCAGGCAGTGGTGTGGCTGCAGCGGGAGCAGGCAGTGGTGTGGCTGCAGCGGGAGCAGGCAGTGGTGTGGCTGCAGCGGGAGCAGGCAGTGGTGTGGCTGCAGCGGGAGCAGGCAGTGGTGTGGCTGCAGCGGGAGCAGGCAGTGGTGTGGCTGCAGCGGGAGCAGGCAGTGGTGTGGCTGCAGCGGGAGCAGGCAGTGGTGTGGCTGCAGCGGGAGCAGGCAGTGGTGTGGCTGCAGCGGGAGCAGGCAGTGGTGTGGCTGCAGCGGGAGCAGGCAGTGGTGTGGCTGCAGCGGGAGCAGGCAGTGGTGTGGCTGCAGCGGGAGCAGGCAGTGGTGTGGCTGCAGCGGTAGCAGGCAGTGGTGTGGCTGCAGCGGTAGCAGGCAGTGTTGTGGCTGCAGCGGGAGCAGGCAGTGTTGTGGCTGCAGCGGGAGCAGGCAGTGTTGTGGCTGCAGCGGGAGCAGGCAGTGTTGTGGCTGCAGCGGGAGCAGGCAGTGTTGTGGCTGCAGCGGGAGCAGGCAGTGTTGTGGCTGCAGCGGGAGCAGGCAGTGTTGTGGCTGCAGCGGGAGCAGGCAGTGTTGTGGCTGCAGCGGGAGCAGGCAGTGTTGTGGCTGCAGCGGGGCAGGCAGTGTTGTGGCTGCAGCGGGGCAGGCAGTGTTGTGGCTGCAGCGGGGCAGGCAGTGGTGTGGCTGCAGCGGGGCAGGCAGTGGTGTGGCTGCAGCGGGGCAGGCAGTGGTGTGGCTGCAGCGGGGGCAGGCAGTGGTGTGGCTGCAGCGGGAGCAGGCAGTGGTGTGGCTGCAGCGGGAGCAGGCAGTGGTGTGGCTGCAGCGGGAGCAGGCAGTGGTGTGGCTGCAGCGGGAGCAGGCAGTGGTGTGGCTGCAGCGGGAGCAGGCAGTGGTGTGGCTGCAGCGGGAGCAGGCAGTGGTGTGGCTGCAGCGGGAGCAGGCAGTGGTGTGGGTGCAGCGGTAGCAGGCAGTGGTGTGGCTGCAGCGGTAGCAGGGAGTGTTGTGGCTGCAGCGGGAGCAGGCAGTGTTGTGGCTGCAGCGGGAGCAGGCAGTGTTGTGGCTGCAGCGGGAGCAGGCAGTGTTGTGGCTGCAGCGGGGCAGGCAGTGTTGTGGCTGCAGCGGGAGCAGGCAGTGTTGTGGCTGCAGCGGGAGCAGGCAGTGTTGTGGCTGCAGCGGGAGCAGGCAGTGGTGTGGCTGCAGCGGGAGCAGGCAGTGGTGTGGCTGCAGCGGGAGCAGGCAGTGGTGTGGCTGCAGCGGTAGCAGGCAGTGGTGTGGCTGCAGCGGTAGCAGGCAGTGGTGTGGCTGCAGCGGTGGCAGGCAGTGGTGTGGCTGCAGCGGGGCAGGCAGTGTTGTGGCTGCAGCGGGGCAGGCAGTGTTGTGGCTGCAGCGGGAGCAGGCAGTGTTGTGGCTGCAGCGGGAGCAGGCAGTGTTGTGGCTGCAGCGGGAGCAGGCAGTGTTGTGGCTGCAGCGGGAGCAGGCAGTGTTGTGGCTGCAGCGGGGCAGGCAGTGTTGTGGCTGCAGCGGGAGCAGGCAGTGTTGTGGCTGCAGCGGGAGCAGGCAGTGTTGTGGCTGCAGCGGGAGCAGGCAGTGTTGTGGCTGCAGCGGGGCAGGCAGTGTTGTGGCTGCAGCGGGAGCAGGCAGTGTTGTGGCTGCAGCGGGGCAGGCAGTGTTGTGGCTGCAGCGGGGCAGGCAGTGTTGTGGCTGCAGCGGGAGCAGGCAGTGTTGTGGCTGCAGCGGGGCAGGCAGTGGTGTGGCTGCAGCGGGAGCAGGCAGTGGTGTGGCTGCAGCGGGGCAGGCAGTGGTGTGGCTGCAGCGGGGCAGGCAGTGGTGTGGCTGCAGCGGGGCAGGCAGTGGTGTGGCTGCAGCGGGAGCAGGCAGTGGTGTGGCTGCAGCGGGGCAGGCAGTGGTGTGGCTGCAGCGGGAGCAGGCAGTGGTGTGGCTGCAGCGGGGCAGGCAGTGGTGTGGCTGCAGCGGGAGCAGGCAGTGGTGTGGCTGCAGCGGGGCAGGCAGTGGTGTGGCTGCAGCGGGGCAGGCAGTGGTTGTGGCTGCAGCGGGGCAGGCAGTGTTGTGGCTGCAGCGGGGCAGGCAGGCAGTGTTGTGGCTGCAGCGGGAGCAGGCAGTGTTGTGGCTGCAGCGGGAGCAGGCAGTGTTGTGGCTGCAGCGGGAGCAGGCAGTGTTGTGGCTGCAGAGGGGGCAGGCAGTGTTGTGGCTGCAGCGGGAGCAGGCAGTGTTGTGGCTGCAGCGGGAGCAGGCAGTGTTGTGGCTGCAGCGGGAGCAGGCAGTGTTGTGGCTGCAGCGGGAGCAGGCAGTGTTGTGGCTGCAGCGGGAGCAGGCAGTGTTGTGGCTGCAGCGGGAGCAGGCAGTGTTGTGGCTGCAGCGGGAGCAGGCAGTGTTGTGGCTGCAGCGGGAGCAGGCAGTGTTGTGGCTGCAGCGGGAGCAGGCAGTGTTGTGGCTGCAGCGGGAGCAGGCAGTGTTGTGGCTGCAGCGGGAGCAGGCAGTGTTGTGGCTGCAGCGGGAGCAGGCAGTGTTGTGGCTGCAGCGGGGGCAGGCAGTGTTGTGGCTGCAGCGGGAGCAGGCAGTGTTGTGGCTGCAGCGGGAGCAGGCAGTGTTGTGGCTGCAGCGGGAGCAGGCAGTGTTGTGGCTGCAGCGGGAGCAGGCAGTGTTGTGGCTGCAGCGGGAGCAGGCAGTGTTGTGGCTGCAGCGGGAGCAGGCAGTGTTGTGGCTGCAGCGGGAGCAGGCAGTGTTGTGGGTGCAGCGGGAGCAGGCAGTGGTGAGGGAGCAGCGGGAGTAGGAAGTTGGGATACTGCATGCAGTGGTGAGGGTGTAATGGGAGCAGTCAGTTTGTGAAGGTGCAGCAAGTGCAGGCTGTGTTGAATGTGCAGCATGTGCAGCAATCAAGATTGGTAGGAATGATGTCTGGGAGACAGTTTTTGTCGGTGATGAGACTATTAAATATGGAGATTCGTCATTCTGCAGGAAGGATCGTAGACATGGAATTCTGTGCAGTTTTGAAGGAGCAGGAGTTTGGGGATATTGAAAGAAGGGTTAATGACATAATATTGGGTCATGGTAGGAAGATGTTGGTTGTGGTACACCCAGAAGCAAATGATTCAGTGAAAGTTTACTCAGGTTTTGAAAAAGATGCAGGATATTGGTTAAGTGGCTGAAAGCAAAGGGTTGTGAGGTAATATTTTCTGGGATTCTCCCAAGATTAGGAAATGATGTAAAAAGTCAGAGCAGAGCGACAGATGTCAACCAATGGCTGGAAGAATAGCGTCCGGAGGAAAGGTTTTACATTTGAGAAGCAGTGGGAAACATTTTGGGGCCGAAGGAGGTGTTTCCAGAATGATGGCCGTATGCTCAATAGAAAGGGGGCAGCGTAGTTTGTAGTGGGAATTGATGAAGGAATTCTGACTTTTTTAGGTCAACTGAGGGTGGGGAAGCTATTCAGGAAGGAACTGATGATCTAATTGTGATTAGTAAGGCTCGGCAAGAAAATAGAAAAGTTAAAGTGTTCTATACCAATGGTAGGAGTTTAAATAATATAAGATGGAAGAGCTTGAGGCCAAAGTAGATGGCGAGAAGTACGATATTGTTGCAGTGAGTGAGACATGGTTTTAGGAGGAGAGTAACTGGAGGACAGGATGAGAAGGCTACAAGGTGTATCGGTGTGATAGGAAGGAGAGAATAGGAGGAGGAGTAGCAATCTGGGTAAAATACCACATTGTATCACAAGAAAGGGGTAAAATTAAGGAGGGAAATAATGTTGAGAATTCTGTCTGGGTAGAGATTAGAGAAACAAACAGAACAGTTCACAACAAACAAACAGAAAGGGGTGAAAACAGGAACCTCCGATCTTCGATGGCGGAGGTTAATGAGGGGGTAAGCATTTAGCTTAGATATTAGGGTTAGGGTACAACGTAATGTGACATTTTGGTTTTTAAATGTTTTAAATATTTTTCAAAAAAAAAATAAACGATGATGTCATTAACTGGAAATATTATTGATCCAAAACACTGTTTGGTCCTGACCATTCTAGATAATAGAGGTTCTACTTATAAAATTACTTTAAGTCAGTGCGTGTGGAGACACTTTCTTTTCCCGTGATTGGGGTAACTCGAACAAAGGAGGGAAAAATTCAGCAAAACCCATGCAGTACGTAGTATGCTTAAACGTTTCTGAAATTTGGGGTCGAGCCCACATTGGTTCGGGCCTTGTACCAGTCCAAGTGTCAATTTTGATGGCTTATTGCTGAGATCATTTCATACGAGTTTACAAATGGTGAACTATTGTGTTCTGAATCGTTTTTTCCCCACTCACACCACCCCTTATGCCGTCCCCAGATACCACAGTATGACAGACATCTGAATTACAAGATGCCAGCAAACAATCAATCCTGCACTTCCCTGCATATTTTGTGTCAACCTGTACTTGCTGCTCTCAATGGAGTTTGGTGGCTGAGGTTATTAATGATTTGGTTTGTATTAAAACAGTTATTTCTCAACAAAGTTCTTCATGATTTGGTTTGTATTAAAAACACTTCTTCAACTGGTGTGGTGTCCTTTGAGGGTTTTGCACATGGACGAAGAGGGGAGTGTTCAACTCGTTTCATTTTAGCTGGTACATCCACAGAATTTTGTTTTCCAAGATACTGTTAACCATTCATGGATGACGGAAAATTGTGAAACGTGCCGAAACTCACAGATGAAGGTAAAAAAAAATCATCTCGAGCTTTCTTTTTACCAATTTTATGCATTCCAAGAAATAACAATTTTATGTATTCCAGAAAATTATTTTCAGGTGTTGGGACAAGTTATAATATCCATAGTACAGCAGATTTACATTCAGTAAAATTAAATCAGCAGTAAAACCGTCTCCCATAATTATAGAAAATCATTCCACTCTACCTTTAGTGTCTGGTTAGAATTGTTCCAGAGACTCCAATGAGGTTCAGATGCGAACCATGTTCACACTCAAATACATTCATTCCTTCAATCTCTTGACAAGGAAACCTCACCACTTGGATAGCCCAACACGATCACTCGACTTGTTCAAACGTACAGTGTATGAAAACCACCCCCCGTTTATTCTGCCTATTAGCAAATCAGATTCCCAGGGCTGACTTGTTCACGTTTCTAACACACAATGTAAACGTTTGTGCTATTTCAACCCTTTTTTAAGGGATCTGTTGACAGCTTAATTTCGACGGAGTCCTCTTCGAACATATTTTGATGTTAAGATGACGTGATTCAAGAAGATGAGGAGGATGTTTCTTTAAGTTCTTCACTTGAAGAACAACAGAGAAAATGAATGAAGTGAAATGGTGAACAAAAGTTCACCATTTCAAAAGTTAACTTTTGGGTCTTTGTGATATTTTGGGTCTTTTTGTTCTTCAGGATCTTTCAGATCCTCTGGGTCTGTTGAGTCCGTGGAGACTTTTGGGTCTTTTGGGTCCTCGGACTTTTAGTTCCTTGGTGTCTTAAAGGTTTTGGGGGTATTAAAGGGTCTTCAATGGTCAAAGGGGTCTCAGCAGTCTAAAGTATCAAAAGGTACATTCCAATGGTACGTAATTAATAGACGTACGTGTGTGAAATCAGGGTGCAACCAATGTTCAAACAGCACGTAATTAATAGATATATAGTCACACGGCTTCACTGTGAATGGAACATTCCAATAGCATGTAATTAATAGATGTACGTGCAATCCACAACAGAAGTTCAAATAGGATGTAACTAATAGACATGTAATCACACAGGGTGAAAGGAACATTCCAAGAATATGTAATTTATAGACGTTGGTGTCATCTGCAACCAACGCTCAAACAAGATGTCATTCATAGGCATGGAGTCTTCACGGACGAACCGACTGATGAACGGCTTGACACTGACAGACTGGCCTGTGCTTTTTGTGTACACACACACACACACACACACACACACACACACACACACACACACACACACACACACACACACACACACACACACACACACACACACACACACACACACACACACCAAATGTCGCGACAGTGGGACAAACATCGCCATGTTATTAAAAAATACCTCACCACCACATAAGAAAAACACCTTACTGCCACGTATGAAGAACACCTCACCACCATGTTATGAAAAACACCTCACCACCATGTTATTAAAAACACCTCCCGCTATGCAATTCAAAACACCTTACCACACGTTACAAAAGGGAGAGGTTTGTTTTAACTGAGGATAAGTGCGCGAGTTGCCGTGTTGTCATGATTTACACCAACCATAATTCAAACATTCCTTTTACAAACTTACTTGTAATATTTGTGATTTTACATTTTTATAAGCAATTCAAGTTGAAAATTAAAGTTTTTTTTAAAAAGAAATTGTTTTTCAAAAAATTTCAAAAACAAATAATTTTTTTTAATTTCAAAAAATACCCTTTTTTTGTATACTGTTACGTTTGAGGGGGGGGGATGCATTCAAAGGGTAATTAGGATGTTTAATTAGGTATGCCATGCTGTTCGAGTTTACCAGGATCTCGATGTAATAAGTAGCAATTCAGTGGTGATAAGTTGTCTAGTAAATGTTCATTTCTTCAAGGGGGAAATGATAATTGTCACGTAATTAGATAGGGACACGGGATAGGGTAAGTGTGTCTGTGTAAACCCCTTTTAGTAGTCCCTGGAGGCTGGCCGTGACGTCACAGGACAGGGCTGCGGATGGCTCCGCCCCGTGATCACGATTGGCGGAAGGCGACGGCGGTGGGCCAATAAAACGGCTCGATTGGAAGTGACGAGGACGGGAGGATAAAAAGGTTCTGTTCGGGGTCGAAAAGGAAGAGGAAGAAGATCGGGACAAAAAGATCGTGTTTTTTTGGTGTGGAGGCTGTTGCGCGGGAAGCGTACTTGTTGTTGTGCTCATTCGATAGTGTTCTTCATCGTGTTTTGGAGCCTTGCTGAGCCTCGTGCCTCACCTTGGTTGGCTCTGGGGTTCTGCTGGCTCGGAGTACGGGGTCGAACGGCGGGCGGACCTGCCTCCCTCTCCTGCTCGCAATTTGGCCCCAGAACTGGTTCCCGGGCGGACTTGGGCCAAGACCAGGAGGTCGACAGCACCGCGGTTTCTCCTGTCCCCCTGACGAGAGCAAGACCAGCTCGTCCAACGCCGATCCAGGGACAGTTGCGTCCACACCACGGTCCAGCCTGACCACCAGAAGTAGCTACGTTTTGTGTGTGTGTGTGTGTGTGTGTGTGTGTGTGTGTGTGTGTGTGTGTGTGTGTGTGTGTGTGTGTGTGTGTGTGTGTGTGTGTGTGTGTGTGTGTGTACTTGGCGCCTTAGAGGGTTTGAGAATTGTATATTCATTGGAATTGTCTGTGTTTTCCCCACGCCCGATCCCACACCATCCCGTCGAATCGCCCCGGATCCCTCTTCTTGCCGAGTCTTGTTATTTCTGGTTAATAATAAAAACAAATAAACATCATCAACTCAGTGAAAAGCGACTCGTGCCACCTTCCTCGTCCTGTTTGCGGTAGAGCGATTAGAACCACCATGTTTGGGTTATAAATAAATAAACCGCCTCCATCGTTTCGGCTCATTCTACGTTGGCGGGACTGTTCAAGTCCCGTGGACGTCACATTGGTGTCAGGGTGTTGGATGTTCGAACCCCTCTAAATTATATTTGGTGTCGGGAGAATATACCAAGATTAAAATCTCGCCACTAATTGGAATATAAAATTACTACAGAAAAGCGCGCGAGCGCGGGAAAATTTTGGCGGGATTTTTCAAATTTAAATTAATTGGCGGCAAACGGGACTTCTGCACCATGGCGGATGTGCAGATGTTTGAGGAGGAAGGCCACGTGTCTGGCAGCGAGTCAGGGGAAGAAGGGAGAGACTGGGGTAGGGTTGGAACCTCCCCCATTCCGAGCGTGGACCGTGCTTCATCGCCCGTAACGGAGCCGGCAGCGCCGGAAACCGGCACGATGACAATCTGGACAATGTTGGAACGTTTAATGAGTGCAATTACAGCACAGGGGGCAAAAATGATGGCACAGGGGGCACAAATGGCAGAAATGACGGCACAAATGGAAAATCAATTCGTGACACAGAGGGCAGAAATGACGGCACAAATGGCAAAAATGATGGCACAGGGGGCAGAAATGACAGATCAATTGGGGGTAATGGGGGTACAGTTGGGTGCACGGATTGATTTAATGAGGGATGAATTGGGGGAAAAGATGGAGAAAATGAAAACTGAGATGCAGGAGTGTGTGGATGTTAAATTGGGAGAAATACAAAGCAAATTCGAGGATAGATTGGAGGAAACAAAGGTAGAAATTACATTGGAGGGGGAAAATATACGGAAAAAATTGGTAGATGAAATTGATGCAACGAACATTCGGGTTGATAAAGTGGATGAAAGCCTGGAACGTCATTGTGCCTGTGTGGATGCTCGTATGCAGCTGCAAATAGAAGAGTGGGGAGAGCTGAGGAAGCAAGGGATGAATTTGGCGGAGGAGGTAAAAGGATTGGAGGTTCGTTTGGACGAACAAGATAAAATTATGAGCCAAGATGAAGTCTTGGATAAAGGCCTGGTAGAGCCGTCTTTTGTAAGTAGAGTGTCCGGGTTGGTTGAGGAGCAGCTACAAACTCGCGACGGAGCCTTGGAGGAGGTTGTGCGGGCCCAGAGGATCCTGCGGGAAGAGGTGAATCGGTCCATTCAACGTTTGGAACAGGAGGCAAAATTGACCCATGAGACCCTCACCACAAAACATCTTTGGCCACAGTGGGCTCCGAAATTGGATACGCAGCCACAAGGGTGTTTGATCCCTGGGCTGGATTCGGACAAGGGAGAAACTGGGAAGCGGGCCACCGGGAAAGTGATCCCCCTGGTAAATTTTGACGGGTCAGGGAGCGTTGAAGCTTTTCTGACACAATTTGAGTGCATTTCCCGACTAAACGGGTGGAATGAGCGGGAACGTACAGGGAATTTGGTGGCAACGTTGCGGGGACAAGCCGCAGATGTGTTAAACGTGATCGCGGAGGGGATGTTGACCAGCTCCCACATTTGCGAGGCGTTGAGCCGTCGGTTTGGGTTTGCAGCGAACTGTGATCTGGTGCGGGCCCAGCTCCAGCACCGCAGATTAAAGCCGGGTGAGACAGTGCAGGAGCTGGCACAGGACATTTACCAATCAGTCAGGATCGCGTATCGGGACCTTACAGTGGAGGCGTGGGACAGACTGGCACTAGAGAAATTTTTAGCTGCTCTTCCGGACCCTGAGGTCCGAGCGCTAGTGGAGCTACAGGATCCACCCACCGTTCACCAAGCGGCTGAGTGCGCAGCCAGGCTGGCCTCGTGGAGGCGGCCGGGTCGGGTGCCCGAGAGGCCATCGGTGACGGTCCGACAGGCGGAGATCCAGGATCAAGGAGAGGGGCTGGGAGAAATTGGCATTACCCAAATGTTTCAGGAAATTTGCCAGAAACTGTCGAGTTTGATAAAGGGTAATCCGGTAGTTAGTGCGCCAAAGCGGCGGGGTCCAGCCCAGCCAATAGAGCAATTCGATTATGGCCGAGGGGGTCCGCAACCGGAAGAGACATTTCACCGATACTCACGGGGGCCTTTTATGGGGAGTTGTTTCCGGTGCGGGCGAAGAGGACACATGCAACGATATTGCCGGTACCCGGCGATGGAGGGACCCTCCAATAGACTTTTAGACTCGGAGAGGGTGAATCCTCCTGCTGAACCGCCAGGTCTATCCGAGATGCCCTTTCATAGGTCGGGTCCGGAGATCACTGTCGGGGGTCGGGGAGACGAGATTGGGCTGAGCATATACGGCCATGCTCGGCTGCTGAGATTGTGGCGAAGTGCCCTCCTTTGGTGGAAAAAAATGAATTGTGGGAAAATTGGCATGGGTTTGTAAGTTCTGCTGGGTTTTAGAGCGACAATCGGGACAGTGGGTAATTCGTAACAAAGCGGGCGCAAGTGGCTGTCCAATGGCTGGTGCGTGGATCGGGTGAGAAGTGCTGTGTGAGTTGTTTTAAGTTAAGAAGTGAAATGTATGGTGCACACATTGATTTTTTATTGGACATGGTGTGGTAACAGGGAAGGTCATGGTCGGCGAAGTGTTAGAAATGCAGGTGTCACTTGTAAGGCCGATGGGGTGGGGGAGTCATGTGGGTTTT
Source organism: Eptatretus burgeri (assembly GCF_056783735.1). NCBI lineage: Eukaryota > Metazoa > Chordata > Myxini > Myxiniformes > Myxinidae > Eptatretus > Eptatretus burgeri. Next base: position 58,058,249 of record NC_140970.1, on the reverse strand, counting down.
GTGGGTGGGGATGATGTGCTTGTCCACAGGGATTGCTGAAGCTCACGGTGAGCGTGAATTGCGACCCCCTTCAAGGAGATTCACCACCTGGTGGCTAATGGTGACAGTGTCTGGAGGCAATTGGGAGAGGGTCTGGTTGGGCGACCAAGGCGGGTAGGACCTTGGCGACCCAGGAAGGCCAGAGGAGCCAGTGGACCCCTTCCAGAGTGTTGTACGGGATTAGAGCTGATGGCTACCAGGGGGGAGGGAATCAAAGGGAGCGGGGCGGAGAAACGTCCGGGTTGGATTAAAGCTTACCTGTGGGCATGGTTGCACCTGAGATGCCCCCATCATCTTGTGGTAACCCACCCCACGGCCACGACGGGATTCAGCCTGCATGATTAAAATGAGGACCATGACTGAGAAATGTGATGATGACCATGGTGTGAGTGTTGTGACGATGTGTGAGTCCCACTCGATCCCGCACAACTTGACAGGTGCAGCAAGGGCATGATGTCCGCATAATTTTGGGGCAAGCAAATTTGAAAATTGGCTCCCCAGGTAACGCTGGGTCTATTAGCATCCACTGGGGGAGGCGGTCAAGTGAAAATATCCTGTGAATTGTGTCGTTAAGGCTTAGAGTAGGAATGTAAAGTATAAGTGTTGTGTTTTTGTGGAACCTTTTGTTTCCCCTCCCCAGATCACTGGAAGAGTGTTGGGCAAGAGCGATGATCCAGAAGATGGAGTGCAACTTCGCTCAGTGCTCTCATGTGATAAAAAAAAATAAAATAAAAAACGAATGATTGTTTCGGCGAGGATAAGGCCATAAGGGGGTAGTACATTAAGCAGGATAGGTAAGTTAGCTGCGACTCGCTGCCCATTGCCCCTCCTACTTTATTTCGTTAGGTTAATTAGGTGTGAGTCAGTAAGTGTTAAGGCTGGTACGGTAGCGCCTGTGATATACCTTGCAGGAGCTGCGGTACCAGAGGAGGGGGCAGTGTTACGTTTGAGGGGGGGGTATGCATTCAAAGGGTAATTAGGATGTTTAATTAGGTATGCCATGCTGTTCGAGTTTACCAGGATCTCGATGTAATAAGTAGCAATTCAGTGGTGATAAGTTGTCTAGTAAATGTTCATTTCTTCAAGGGGGAAATGATAATTGTCACGTAATTAGATTGGGACACGGGATAGGGTAAGTGTGTCTGCGTAAACCCCTTTTAGTAGTCCCTGGAGGCTGGCCGTGACGTCACAGGACAGGGCTGCGGATGGCTCCGCCCCGTGATCACGATTGGCGGAAGGCGACGGCGGTGGGCCAATAAAACGGCTCGATTGGAAGTGACGAGGATGGGAGGATAAAAAGGTTTTGTTCGGGGTCGAAAAGGAAGAGGAAGAAGATCGGGACAAAAAGATCGTGTTTTTTTGGTGTGGAGGCTGTTCCGCGGGAAGCGTACTTGTGCTGATTCGATCGTGTTCTTCATCGTGTTTTGGAGCCTTGCTGAGCCTCGTGCCTCACCTTGGTTGGCTCTGGGGTTCTGCTGGCTCGGAGTACGGGGTCGAACGGCGGGCGGACCTGCCTCCCTCTCCTGCTCGCAATTTGGCGCCAGAACTGGTTCCCTGGCGGCTGTGGGCGGACTTGGGCCAAGACCAGGAGGTCGACAGCACCGCGGTTTCTCCTGCCCCCCCTGACGAGAGTAAGGCCAGCTCGTCCGACGCCGATCCAGGGACAGTTGCGTCCACACCACGGTCCAGCCTGACCACCCGAAGTAGCAACGTTGTGTGTGTGTGTGTGTGTGTGTGTGTGTGTGTGTGTGTGTGTGTGTGTGTGTGTGTGTGTGTGTGTGTGTGTGTGTGTGTGTGTGTACTTGGCGCCTTCGAGGGTTTGAGAATTGTATATTCATTGGAATTGTCTGTGTTTTCCCCATGCCCGATCCCACACCATCCCGTCGAATGGCCCCGGATCCCTCTTCTTGCCGAGTCTTGTTATTTCTGGTTAATAATAAAAACAAATAAACATCATCAACTCAGTGAAAAGTGACCTTCCTCGTCCCGTTTGCGGTAGAGCGATTAGAACCGCCATGTTTGGGTTATAAATAAATAAACTGCCTCCATCGTTTCGGCTCATTCTACGTTGGCAGGACTGTTCAAGTCCCGTGGACGTCACAATACATTGTCGAGGCTCGTATGAGAGCTAACGCACAACTCACAGCAAGGGGGCATGAGACAAGAGGGGCGGGAGTGGAAGGGACAAAACATTGGGGAACAGACACATTAGGTGAACTGTGGAAGGGAGAGTGATGGGGATGGGACGGGGAACATGGCGAAGTGAAGATGGACATTACAGGGACTTTCAGGAAGGAAAGCAGGGGAATTGAAGGAAGTGGGCTTGGGTGGATTATCGGGGGTAGAAAAGATCGAGGATTTGATCCCCCATCCAAATCCTCGATCTTTTCTACCCCCGATAATCCACCCAAGCCCACTTCCTTCAATAAGAGGTGGTGGTGAACAGCTATTTTGAAAGCCTGGAGGGAAGAATGGGAAAGAATAGAGTGAGGAAGTTTATTCCAAAGGGAAAAAAGAGGAATGAAAGAGTGAAGATGAGCACTGATTCGTGATTTTGGTAGTTTTACCAGAAGGGGGTTGTTGGCGGACCTTGAGCGCCCTGTGGAAATGTGCTGGGGACAAATCGCAGAGAGAGCAGGGGGGGCAAGGCTGGAGAGGAGTCGGTAGAAGACAGAAAGACCACCGACCAACCTGCAGTGATTGAGTGAGAGGCCCAAAGACTCAGCTTCATTGTGGGAGATGCCGATGATCTTAAAAGCCTGGTTTCGACAGCATGAAGCCGAGAAAGGTGGGAGGCAGGAGCACCAGCCCAGATGGGAGAGCAGCACTTCATCAGGCTACGGACAAAAGCTTTGTAAGTGGTCAGGAGCTCAAGAGGGCCGAGGAAGGACTTTGCACGACGGAGGATTCCCAGTCGGCGACTGGCTTTTAAGGCGAGGCTGGAAATGTGACTTTCCCAGGAAAGGTCATGGCAGATAGTGAGACCCAGAAGCTTGAAAGAAAAGACTTCTTCCAGAGGATTGTTGAAAAAGTGGATGGGGGGGGGTTCTAAACGGTCCTTTCGAAGAGACATAGTGAGAGTGTGAGATTTGTCTGAATTGAAAGACATGTTCCACGTGTTGGACCAGTTTGTGATTTTATTCAGATCTGCAGTGAGCGAAGAAGCTGCTGTTTGCCGGTCTGAGGGATGACAGATGGTACGGCAGAGGGTGGAGTCGTCGGCAAAGAGAAATAGAGGATTTTCCAGAGAGTCGGAGAGATCATTGATGAAAACCAGAAAAAGAACAGGGCCCAGAACGCTACCTTGAGGAACTCCAGCCTGCACAGGAAGAGGGGATGAAAGAACTCCATTTAGGGCCACACGTTGACTGCGACAGGAGAGGAAGTCTGCGAGCCATGAGTGGAGATGGCCTTGAATACCATGGGAAGAGAGTTTGGTGAGTAGTGCAGGGTGCCAGACTGTGTCAAAAGCACATGATATGTCCAGGGATACAGCTCGGATTTCCTGTCTGGCATTGAGGACCTCCATCCATTGATGGGAGAGCAGAAGCAGCATATCCAGGGTAGAGTGACCTGGTCTGAAACCAAATTGATGATTGGAAATTAAGCCATTGGAGAAGAGGAAGGATTTCATGTCTGAAGCGATGATAGATTCCATAACCTTGCTGATGATTGGGAGAAGGCTGATTGGTCTGTAGTTACAGGGATCTGTTTTTGCACCTTTTTTATGCAGGGCAGTGATGTTAGCAGATTTCCAAGCAGATGGCAGATGACCTTGGGCAAATGAGAGGGTGAATAGAACAGAGAGAGGGTGAGCAAGAGCAGAAGAGCAGGCTTTGAGGACACGTGGGCTGATGCCGTCTGGACCGGTTGCAGAATCTGACTCGAGGTTTGAAAGCAAGTTCTCCACCTTGTCAGGAGAAAAGGATACAGAGTCCAGGGACAGTTGGGTGCGACTGGGTAAAGTGGGTAGAGAAAGTGATGAGTTTAGGACACAAGATTTAGCTGCAAACACCGAGTTTAGACATTCAGCTTTATCACGTGCGGTATCAGCAGTGCGGCCATTTGAGGTAAGGGAGGGGATGGAGGGGGAACATACACCAGAAACAGATTTGATTAGATGCCTCCAGGATTTTGAGGAGGGAGAGAGGTTTTGAGAGTTCAGACTTGAGATGAGAAAGATGTTGTTTTCTGGCTCTCCTGAGGGTAGATACACACTTGTTCCGAGCTTTGTGGAAAGAACTGAGATTGCCCTCAGTTGGGTTTGCTTTCCATGAGGCAAAGGCAAGTTGTTTCAAGACAACTGCCTCGCCACAAGCTTCAGTAAACCAAGGGCGGGAGGAAGGGTAGGACAACTGAACACGAGAGGGGATAAATCTGAGCATGAGGGAGAGCAAGTTTCTTTGAAAGAATTCCCAGGATGAGTTGATGTTTGAGAAAGTAGTGATAGGAGACCAGTCTGTAAGTTTGATGGCTGCTCAGAGACCCTGCCAGTCGGCTTGAGTGAAATGCCAGACTCGACGGCGGTGAGGTGGTTCTCTGATAACAGCCAGAGAGATGTCCACTTTGACAAGGACGTGGTCAGAAGAACCGATTGGAGCGAAGGAAGAGCAGCAGATATTGTCAGGGAAATTTGTCAAAATCAGATCCAGAAGAGATGGAGTACCATTGGTTGAGATCCGGGTCAGGAAGTTGACCGATTGAGTCAGTCCTAATGAGTCGCAGAAAGCTTTTGCTGAGGTGCCATGGCAGGTGAGAGAGGTACCCGCAACTGGCCAACTGGCGTGATGACAATTGAAGTCACCACATAAGAGGAAGAGAGAGTTTGGATGAGAAGATAGAAGATGGTCCATGTTTTCGGATGGTGAGGTTTAGATGGAGTCGTCACTGTTCGGTGGACGGTACAGTACACATATAAACATGAGGTGGGAGTGGAGGGAAGCCGAAGCCAGAGGTATTCCTGGGGGTGTGGGGGAGTGAAAGCAGTGCATGGAGAGTGAGGAATAGAGTCTTTGATGAAGAGAGCAACACCTCCACCAGGACGAGGCTCAGGTCTGTCATACCGTAAGAGGGAGTAACCGGGGAGAGATACTTGGGAGTCAGACACGTCTTGGGAGAGGAAAGTTTCTTTTAGGCAGATAATGTCTGGTTTGTCAGTGGCAACCTGTATGGAAAGATCTGAAAGGTTTGAGCGAAGGCCCCGGATATTTGAGGTCCACACTTTTAATGAAGAGGTAGGGGAGGAGGCTTTGGGTGCAGGAGGTGGAGGGGGAGGCGGAGGGTAGGACAAGGGACGAGGGGGGAGGTAAGGAGGGTTGTTGAAAGAGTGTGGGGTATTGCAGAATAGCGAGGGGAGGGGGCCGAATGAGGAGGAGAAAAGGCTCTGTGGTGCTGGGGGAGAGGGGGACAAGAGACAAGGAAGAAGGCAGTTGAGGATTTGAGGAGGTGGAGTGAAGAGATGGAGGTGAGAGGGCAGTGGAGGGAGGCAGCTTGGTGGATGAGAGGGGGGGAAACTTTGAGAAAGATGAGTGAGGGGGATGAAAGGTGAGAGAAAGGTGAGGGGGGAATTTTTGAGAGAGGTGAGAGGGAAGCTTGGAGGGAGAAGAGTGGGATGGTTGCTTTGAGAGTGAGAGTGAGGGGTGAGGGGGTGAGTTGGCACTGAAGTTGAAAAAAAAGAATGGTTGATGGAAAGTGAACATCCATGGCAAACTGTGGTTTTTAAAAGTTTTCGGTCAGAGATGCGATTTAACACAATTCTTGATGGATGCAATGAAGGCAAATTCACAGAATGGAGAGAAGAAGCGCTGTAATAGTTGGGTTTTTTGGGCAAGGAATGAAGGAGAGCTCGAAATGAGAGCAGTCTGTTAAAATAGCAGAAGAGTAGTGCATTCTGAAACAGTAAAGAGTACCACATGTGTGAGAGAGGAAGATGAAGCATTATAAGATCGTTTTTGTTGTTAATATTAATGTTTGAGAGAGTTCAACAGATTAGGTCATGGAAGTGTAGAAAAAAATCGAGGAAGAAGACGAGGAGAAAGTTAAGAGGAAGAAGAAGAAGAAGCAGAATCGGGAGAACGTGAGCGTGTTGTTGTTGTTGGGTATTTATTTATTTATTTTTTTGAGATAAGAAAGATTAGTTGGGAGAATGGGGGATGTTTGGAAAGTGGGGAGGATGAAAATTGAAGGTAATGGGGAGGATAGAAATTAAAGGTAATGGGGAGAAAAAAAAACAAAAAACGACCGAACACCGAGTGGAACCGGTAGGCCTCAAGCCTAGGCCAAGGCCTAGGCCTCAAACACCAGGTAAGAACGTCGACAAAAATACTCACAAAATATCACGATTTTTGAAACAAAACCGAACTAGGAACACACAGTAACATGTAGGTGAGAAAATTAAACAGTTAAAACGGGACAAATAACGACCGGAAACTTAACTTTGAGAACGTCAGCAGGGAGCCCGCAAGGAGACCTCTCGTCGCTCCAAACCCGGAACCGGAACCGGAACCCAACCCTGAACACAAGGGAGAGGTAGGCACATCCCAGACGTTTAATGCGATTTCACAAAAGTTTGAGGGAGTAGTTCAGTGACAACACAATGCAGGACAGATGCTGCACAAATATATATATATATATATATATATATATATATATATATATATATATATATATATATATATATATATATATATATATATATATATATATATATACATACAGTCATGCACCGCTTTACGACGTTCCGTGCCAGCTGAAATGAATGCGAGGGAAAAACCTTGAGTGTAGGCTTTATTTCACTTGATTGAAGCCGATTCTACAGACACATAAAGGAATACATGTGCAGCAAGGAATACACGTGCAGTCGATCGCCACAAAATAAATCAGCAATTAGCCAGCCTAAGCACGGAGTCCGGTATACTCTCAATTCTTGCCATTCAACGAGCACCAAGTGAACCACTGCCGTAAATGACAATGCCCCGGGGACAATCCCACCGACCGCGCAGTTTTATCTGTCTCATGTGCGAGCCGCGCGACACGTGATCACGCGTCACATCCTTTAATTCATCACATTCTCCCCATCTTTAAAATGTAACTAGAGGCTCAACTAACGCACCATGATTACTTCAACGCTATAGGAGTATACATTTCAAGCAGCGCGAACTATTTAAACTACAGAAGCATACATTCCAAGCAGTGAGGATTATTTTGAGTTGTAGGAGCATGGTAAGGTGCCATCGAGGAATGCCGATAATCCCCTCTACAGATCGAGTCGGCGAGGGGGTTTTATCCGTCGACCTCTCCGGGAGTAAATGGTGGTTTCACTTGAGGGAGGCTTCCGATCCTCTTGGGGAGCCTCGACTCGTGCCAGGGATGACTCCTCGATCGCTCTCGGGTGGAATGCGGTAGCTCCGTCGCCACCATTCTCGGGTAGAGTTCCTGGGGGGGGAACACCTGGGGAGGGAATGTCAGAGGGAGGAGTACCAGATGGAGGAGTTCCTGCAGGAGGAGTACCTACGGGAGCCAGATGGCGAACCGACACAGTGGTCTCCCTGCCATCAGGAAGTCTAACATGAGCATACTCAGGATTAGCATCGATGAGTTTGACCTTCTCCACCATTGGTTCATACTTGCTTTGTCGTACCGGGCACTTCATGAACACTGTTCCGGGATAGGTTAGCCAGTTGGGTACCGATTGGCCGTCAACATAACGTCGTTGGTGAGTAAACATTCGTTCGTAAGGAGTAGCATTGGTGGACGTACAGAGCAAAGAGCGTATGGAATTCAGGGCATCGGGAAGGGTAACCTCCCACCGCTCGGGCCTCAGTCCTCTCGATTTCAGCGCCAGGGTTACAGCTTTCCAAATGACTCCATTATACCGTTCCACCTGCCCATTACCCTGTGGGTTGTAACCCGTCGTTCGACTAGTTGCTATGCCGTGCTCAAATAGGAACTGTTTGAGCTCGACCGACATGAAACACGGCCCTCTATCTGAATGTATGTATGACGGTTTCCCAAACATGGCAAAGAGGTCAGAGAGACATTTCACGACAGTGCCCGAGGTCATATCCAAGCACGGGAATGCGAATGGGAACCTTGAGTATTCATCAACAACAGTGAGTATGTATCTGTTGTCTGTCTCAGTCGGCAGGGGCCCTTTGAAGTCGATATTTAGTCTCTCGAAGGGGGAAGTGGCCTTGATCAATCTGCCGGGAGCGGCGCCATAGAATCTGGGTTTTAGTTCAGCACAAACTGGGCAAGAAGCATTAATTTGTTTAATATCGTCGCTAGAATAGGGAAGGTTTTGTCTGCGCACGAAATATGCCATTCTGGTTACTCCTGGGTGGCACAGAGACTCATGGAGGTCTTGCAAAGCCCGACCGATTGTCGCCGAACAGTAGACCCGAGAGAAGGTGTCTGCAGCAGGGTTTTCCCTCCCAGGCCGATAAACAATGTCGTAACTATAACAAGATAGATCTATCCGCCATCTCATTATTTTCTTGTTCTTAATTTTCCTGTTATTTTTCCCATCAAACATGAAGGCAACGGATCGCTGGTCTGTGACGAGTGTGAAGTGGTTGCCCAGTAAATAATGTCTCCATTTACGTAGGGCTTCGACAATAGCGTACGCTTCCTTCTCTATTGCCGAGTGTCTCTGCTCGCTTCCTGAGAGAGTTCTCGAGAAGAACGCGACGGGTCGTCCCGACTGATTGAGCGTCGCGGCGATCGCGTGATCGGAAGCGTCCGTTTCCACCACGAACGGCACCGTGCTGTCGATCGATAATACCACGGAATTACCGATATCATCTTTGAGGCTGTGGAAAGCTTTTACAACAGCGGCATCTGGCGGGAAGTTTATGCAATGCACCAGGGGATGTATTTTCTCGGAATATTGGGGAATCCATCTAGCGTAGTAAGCGAACATTCCAATCACCCGACGCAATGACTGCAGGTCATGAGGTGAGGGTAGCTCATGGAGAGGGCGCAATCGTTCAGGATCGGGCTCAATCGTGCCGTCGGCTATTGTGTAGCCGAAAAGATTAATTGACCTTGCCGAGAATATGCATTTCTCGTAGTTGAGGATCAGATTATATTTTCTAGCAATGCTCAAGAATCTGTCCAGATTCATATCATGTTCCCCCCGATCCTTACCGCACACCGTGACATTGTCCACGTAAACAAAAGTGTCTTTGAGGTTTTCATCCGAGATGATGTCGTCCATAACTCGTTGGAAGCAAGCTACTCCATTAGTGACACCAAACGGAATCCTCCTAAATTGATAGAGGCGTCTACCTGCCTCGAACGCGATGTAAGGTTTGTCTTCCTCTCGAATGGGAATTTGTTGATAGGCGCTTCGCAAATCAATGGTGCTGAATATTGTGTAATTGGCCACACGTTCGACCATCTAGTCTATGCGCGGCAAAGGGTAGGCATTGAGATGGGTGAAGCGATTGACCGTTTGAGAGTAATCGACAACCATTCGTTTCTTATGGTTCTGACTGGTAGTCACCAACACCTGCGCGCGCCATGGCGAATCGCTCGATTCTATAATACCTTCTTCCAGCAATCGCTTGGTCTCGGAAGTGATGAAGTCCATGTCGGCGGCGGAGTATCGTCGCGATTTGATCGCTATCGGTTTACGGTCCGGCAACAAGTTAGCAAACAGCTGGGGGGACGATACCTCTGCGGTGGTCAGAGCATTTAGAATTAGACGAGGTTTGCTTCCTCCAAAGGGTATTTCAACGCTCGTGTGCTGCTTGAGGACATTATGACCCAGAATTACATCTGCGCATAAATCACGAAGCACCAGTACCCTTACATCCCGATGCGTGTACCCTTTTACGTCCAATTCAACATTGCAGTACCCTCGTACGCGGGACTGTAGTGATGTGGAGGCCATGCATACCGTATTGTCTGTCGGGTGGATCTTCCATTTCCTGCCCTTCGCTAGTGAGCGTTGACGAAACTTTCAGAGCTACCGGTATCAATCAGAGCCTCAGCCATATGCCCGTTAATTCGTACGTTGATGATAACTTTGGATAGATTCCCCGGTGAAGCTGCTGTTACTTTCTTTTGTGAGTAGAGAGCCACAGAAGTGGGTTTATTTCTTCTAAGAGTAGATTTGCATACCCTGGCATAATGCCCTTTCTTGTCACAATTCATGCATGTGGCATCTCTGGTGGGGCATTTGTGGCGGAGGTGTCTTTTATACCCACAAAAGAAGCATTTACCAACCGAAGTAGTTGCTGAGGAGTTTGACGAGGTCTGGGTATCCGATTCCTCGGGTTTATCTCCATCCTCAGTGTCGGAGGTGTCCCGGGGGGTTCCTTGAGTTTCCGCCGTAGCAGCATTCATTAGCAACACCGGTGTCCCATATGACTCAGATTGCTGCTGAGCCGTATCCATAGCTCGGTCCTGGTCAGCTACCATTTCAAGAGTGGGTTGTGCTTTTTCCAGTAAGCGTTGCCGAATGGGGGCTGACCGGAGCCCCTAGATGAACGCCTCCCGGGTCGCTTCGTCTCGATGTTCCTCGGCGGTTACAGCCCGGAAACTGCAGTCTTTGCCAAACTGCCTCAGAGCTTGCAGGAACTGATCGATTGTCTCCCCGGCTGCTTGCCTGCGTGTGTTGAGAACATGTCGTATGTATACCTCATTCTTGCGCTTCACGTAGAGCGCCCGCAGCACGTTGATCGCTGCGTCATAGGTTTCACACTCCGAGAAGAGCCTGAATACGCTGGGCGAGACATGGTTTACAAGTGCGGCCAGTTTGTCGGCTCCCTCTTCAATGATGGTCAGATAGTGTGAGAAGGAACGGAACCAATGCGACCACTTCATTTCCGAGTCAGTCACGTTGGGGTCTGCATCGAGCCTCTCCGGCTTGTAGATCTTGTCCATAGTCGGTTGAGGGAGCCGAAGGAATCAAGTACGTACGTCTGCGGTGGTCGAGAATCGAATCGAACCTCTCCGCATTCCACCTGAGAGCGATCGAGGAGTCATCCCCGGCATGAGTCGAGGCTCCCCAAGAGGATCGGAAGCCTCCCTCAAGTGAAACCACCACCGTAAATGACAATGCCCTGGGGACAATCCCACCGACCACGCAGCTTTATCTGTCTCGTGTGCGAGCCGCGCGACACGTGATCACGCGTCACATCCTTTAATTCATCACACCAGCTCTAAAAAAAAAAATGCAACTGAAAAATTCCTATTTTCAAGTGATGCAGCTTCGTATAAAAATAGCATACATATACACAAGCCAGTAGGCGACGAGGGATTTGCTAGGATCGATGCGCTGGATACGATGCTTTTCATTGTGACCGATCCACCGACGAAGATTCATTGCCAAGACGTATTGGTTCACATACAATTGTTCCTCTGCCTGACAAGATTTTTCCTATTGCGTATTTTGCCAACTGGCACTCCTCACAGGATTACCATTTTAAAAATAAAACCAACATCAAAAATCGGCTCGAGTAAAATTTTCTAAATATCTCGAAGTGTTTAATTCCGAAGTCTCGTTTCTCCACATTCAAAACTGTAGGACAAGTATTGAAAATAGTGAACGTAGGTCGAGAAAAAGTATTTTTTCGAATTTTGCGTATTTCAGCCCCGATACCCTTGGTGATCGAAACTGGGAAAAATGCAGCGGTTCAATTTTGTAGTAGTTATTAAACTCTATCCATACACCGAATTTGAACGTTCCGCCGTCGACGGTTTCCGAGGTTAAGGTCACTTAACATATTCCCTGGTTCACCACCTTTCCGCATTCGGAGGGCTGCCATTTGGAAACTATGAGAGATAGAGGAACGTTATGCTGTCGCGATAACTAGATGGGGATGCAAGGAATAGGCAGGGGTTGGTCCGGTCGCTCTACCTATCATAGAAGCCGCGCTACGTCAGTTACCGTTTGGGTTCTTAAAATGCGGTTTTTCGGCCGCTGCATAGCAACGGGTGGTTGCTTAACACCGAAACTCAAACGCGCACACTCCCAGCTCATATGGCACCTGTTCGCCAAGTTTCATCGATATCTGTTTGCTGGTTTGTGCTGTGAAGCCTCTCGTTGCAGACACACACACACACACACACACACACACACACACACACACACACACACACACACACACACACACACACACACACACACACACACACACACGTAGGCGGACATGGGTAGTCGCCCACCCAATAGAACCTGACGCGATGGGCCCGTTCGATGGGGAATGACCTGAGGATTAAGCACCAAAAATTCATGATTCGAGCTTCAAGGGTTAATGCTGCAGATTGTTTTTTCGTTAAAATACCCCCACATTGAGGTTTTTCAGCCGTTGCTAGGCAACGGAGGGGTCCATAGCAACGGTTCTATCTCACACATAACGAGGACATACCATGAACCTACCATACCAGTTTCATGTATATCTGACTAATAGTCTCCGAGATATAACGAACTTCGTTTTTTTATTGTTTTCGACCAGGGTTCATTCAAAGTCTATCTTCTCCGACAGTTTTCATAGGATCCGGCTGGAAATTTTGACAATATGGCCCACAGTTGCTCGTGGCCCGATATTTGATTTTCGAATTTTTTTTTTTTATGATTTTTCAAAAATTTCAAAGTCCCGTTGCTGGGCAACGGTGGTGTCCATAGCAACGGTTCTCATTTGCACACAACTCGGTCATGGTATGAACCTACCAACCAAGTTTCATCAAAATCGCCATTGTATTAACGGAGCACTGGACCGAACAGACAGACAGACAGACATGCCGGGAGGCAGACATGGGTAGTCGACTACCCAATAGAACCTGACGCGATGGGCCCGTTCGATGGGGAATGACCTGAGGATTAAGCACAAGAAAATTCATGATTCGAGCTTCAAGGGTTAATGCTGCAGATTGTTTTTTCGTTAAAATACCCCCACATTGAGGTTTTTCGGCCGTTGCTTGGCAACAGAGGGGTCCATAGCAACGGTTCTATCTCACACATAACTAGGACATACCATGAACCTACCATACCAGTTTCATGTATATCTGACTCAGTCTCTGAGATATAACGAACTTCGTTTTTTTTATTGTTTTCGACCAGGGTTCATTCAAAGTCTATTTTCTCCGACAGTTTTCATAGGATCCGGCTGGAAATTTTTGACAATATGGCTGAATGTACTGCCCACATTCGCTCGTGGTCCGATTTTTGATTTTCGAAAAAATAATTTTTTTTAATGATTTTTCAAAAATTTCAAAGTCCAGTTGCTAGGCAATGGTAGTGCCCATAGCAACGGTTCTCATTTGCACACAACTAGGTCATGGTATGAACCTACCAACCAAGTTTCATCGAAATCGCCATGTATTAACGGAGCACTGGACCGAACAGAGGGACAGACAGACAGACAGACAAACATAGACGGAAATACTGATAATAAGGGTAGAAACAAAAAAATCTCAAAAAAAAAGATTTTTTTTTTCGACTAGATCAATTACCCAGACAGACACACACCAATAACTAATATAGTGGTCACTTATTTTTTCGTGAAAATATTTTTTCGTGAACCAATTATTTCTTTTTCACAGATTTGTAGTACTCCTCAGGTTCCTTGTGTCCATCATTTGACATTCGTTGGAATTTTTTGGAGAGTCGCTAACCCCAACATTTTTGGAAAGCTTAAACAATACCAAAACAGAAAATCCATGTTTCACATTTTTTTATTGCATATCATGTGGTCAAATAGGTCATTTTGTGGTAAAAACCCTTTTTAAAAAAAAAATTTCAGCTCTGAAAATTCAAAATTAATCGCAAGCAAGCAACTGATGATGCACAATTGTTCACTCGAGGACAGTTCTTAGTATAGAATACATATATCTGTATTTTGAGCAATGGTTGCCATGAAAACGGCTATGATTTTGTCAAATTACCATTTATTTAATGGATTGCTTTCAAATCTTGAAACAAGTATCGCATGAATATGGTGATCAGTGAAATGTACTTAATGTCAAATATGAGTTTGTAGCCAATTGGCATCACTGTCTCAAATGTCACTCATCATTGCCATCGTCATAATCACTATCGTGGTCATGCCGTTCAATGTTTGAGTCCTCGTCATTCTCACACGAAGTGCTGCACATGCAAAGATCAGTGCATGTTAAGTTCTTGGCCCTGCAGGAACATCTCTGTGATGAGCATTCTGTCTTGCACTGGCACCTTATCATCTCGATAATTGCCTTTGGTGCAGGAAGAATGTCTGTTGTTGTTGGTTTGAGTTGACTACTCGTGTCCTTGTGGAAGCCATTCTTTAATGGATCAAGAAATGTTTGCTGAGAAATTGCTGCTTGACCCCAAACGTATGCCTGGATATGTACCCACATGATATGCAGCCTCAGAGCACCGACAGTTGGTGGTAACTTGTCATTCTCAGCCATGTTCTTACAGAAGAGATGCCACCGAAGTTCAGGGATGCTGGAAATATTGACACCACTTGGACAATAACCTGATCAGACATCTTGCAAAAGTTGTGTATCGGTCCTCTGACAGTTCAGCATCCTTACAGAGCATAGCAAAGGCATCTACCATGTCGTCATCGGCCTTCAAGTAGCACTGGAACTACTTTGCCTTGCCATGTCGAGCGAACCGCCCAGTGTTATCGGCACCTGTGAATGCGTGGAAGGCTGGCAATGCCTGGGCTCTCTCCTCACCTCGGGCCTTCCAGATTGGCTCGATTTTGACAATGCTCGATGCCATTGAGATAGATGTGTGTCTTGGCAGGAAATGATAGTTTGCTTTGGCAAAAATCCAGAAAATCCGTATCAGGTGAGAATATCGTCAGCTCATGAATGTCAAATCTATCATACGTGATACAGCCTATAAAACTCGGGCTATGCCTATGTCTAGGGCCATATCAAGGGCACAAATAACATTCATCACCATAAAAAGCAAACAGATGAGAGAAACATCCTTATTTTGTTTGACTAATTTATTGACCTCAACTTATGTGATTTAAATGGAAGATGCGGGTAAATGTCGCAATGATAGAACTTTATTAGAATCCAAAATAAAAACCGCTACTAAGACGTAAAATTACCTGAATACAATAAAAGCAGAGATGAGTGGGAAATCAACAATACGCACTAACTACATGCCAGTAAACTAAATAGAAACTCCAAATAGACTCCCTCTGTAATTCCAACCCCTGGGCACAAAGCTAACCTAATCTTATCCTATTATACAGCAGTTAATCTAATGGAACAAAAGAACGTCAGTGACTGATGACATTGATGGTGACTTTCTTTCCGGATAAATGAAAGCACGAACCAGCACATAAGAACATATTTAAAGATCAACCCGAAATAATAGAAAAAGGATAAACACATAGCTATAACATGACGATTGCCCGACTTCCAACTCCGAGCCTAACAGGAAACGCAATTAAAACCTCCAACCCCGTGGCCATTCAAACCATAATCCTACCCCATACAGAAGAACATAAAATGACAATAAGGTACATACGCCTCAAAGGCGATCACAACTTACCGAAAAAAGGAAGAAAAGGTGTTGAAAACCGATTTTGATGAAACGAAGCTCCGAAGTAAACTGTCATGAATAAATCGAGAATAAACGAAGCGAACTGAAAATGACGTCATAGTGCTGCACGTGCTTGGACGTGCGCCGCGCCACATCACGACGTCATGCCACGCCCAGCAACCATAACCTGAGGGGATGGCATCACGACGTGGCGTCACCGATGTTCCCCACAAGATCACACTTACAATACATCAAACTTCAAAAACTTAAAATCAAACGTTTTACTACTTAAGGTGCCAAAACCTTCTGATATTGAACAACAGACACACCAACGTTTCATTGCACAGATGGCCGTTTCCATGGCAACCAACTGTTCCAATACTTGAAAATCATAATACTTATGTGTAAGTTAGTCATGGTCACTATATTTAACAATTATTTAGGCCATCTGATGGAAAATATAATTTTTAAAAATGTATATTAAAAAATGGCAATTCCACTCCAAAAATGCTGTTTCCATGGCTACCGACAGTCAAAATGCAACATTTTATTATCTTATAAAATCCATTGTTAGCCATTTAACAGTAATCCATCATCAGTTGGTTATTTTGTATCGTTTCAGATTTTCTAAAATTGGAATTCAAAGAAAGCGTTTTTCACCCCAAAACGACCTTTCCAAAAGTTTTTTAAAATGTGAAACATCATTTTTTTTATTTAAATAGATTTTATACTTCTCAAAAAAATCTATAGGTTTGCTACTCTCCAAAAAATTCCAACAAAATTACACAAGGAACCTGACTAGTAGCCGTTATTCCTTCTCTGTCTTTAATTTCGAAACATCATACCAAAACTAACCATCGACAAACAACGCTCCCCACCGCCACTACTGCTCAAGCCACCATTGTGCGCCGCGGCGAGAACCTAATTTGCAGAACCGGATCACAGAGCGACTTCCCCGAAAACCACGGGTGACGTCAAACTGGGGGTTTCCCGCGAGGCTCACCAGGGGTGAAAGGTCGGAGGCGAACAGTGGGCGGAGCCTGGCCTCGGGTTGAAAGATCAAGGGACTGGCCGATATAAGGGTGGAACTCGGGCAGATTTGGGGAGAGTCGATCAGTGTCGTGTCACAAGAGTGTCGGAGAAGTGGTTCGTGGTTGTTAGTCGTTGTTCACTGGTCGTTCCCCAGTGGAGATCAGAAGTCGGGAGTCGGGGCTGGTGAGAGCGGCAGCATCGGAGCTTGGAGTCGTCGGAGCTTGCGGCAGCGGCGGAGCGTGGGGATCCGGGCAGACAGCCCTGATACGGTCGGGCGACGCAGAGGAGTGAACGGGGTCCAGAGGAGCATCAACTCTGAAAGAGCAAGAGACCCGTTTGCTCCTCCGAAGCATCGCCGGCCAGACTCGCCAGAAAGGGGCCGCGACGAAGCCGGGCCACCGAGGCCGACCAAGCAGCCGAACAAGCTGCTCGTCAAGCCGCCCAAGCGACTGGCACGTTCGCGACGCACCAGACCGAACGAACAGAGACACCAAGGGTCGCCGATCTGAAGACCATCGAGTCGCCACCAGGGGCGGCCAGGTAACCTGCCCGGCCTCTTGGAGCCCCTCGGTCAACCATGCCTCCGAGTTTGAAATAAAGGCTCGCAAGCCCTATTCTTTTCCTTGGGTTTTTGGATGAAAGTCTGTGGTGCCTTCTCTTCCTAAGTAAAACTGATTAAGTGCATGATTGTGTACATGATTGAATAGGTATCGGCTGTAGGCTTTGCTCGTCTCTCGTCCCCATCCCCCCATTCATTGACTGCATGCCTACTGGAATGCCCCATTGTTTGAATGTCAACCTGCTCGTTTGTGTCATTTTCCCTGCATTGACTGCCACGGCACGTATCGGGAATTAACTGGCTTTTAAAGCCGACAAAAGTAAATCTGGTCCGATGGGACTTGGCGATATCAAACCGCTCGGCTTCGCATACGGAACGAGCATGCTTAAGCGGCTCATTTTCGTACAAGTCCCGTCGAGGTGTAAACTCTCAGTATTTCTGTCCGCGCGAATAGTAAGGTAAATAGACAATTCGGCGATTGACCCTGCAGCGCGTGGACAGAGTATTGACTGGTTTACGATGCGTTAAGGCATCCGTGGCTGGATTCCGGGGTTGGTCCAGAAAGTCACGACTGGATTGTCAGCTTCGGTGGGCGCACGACCGCGATTGGGCTGAAGCGGCCATCCGCACGCGGCAGAAACCCACAACAATGTGTGTGTGTGTGTGTGTGTGTGTGTGTGTGTGTGTGTGTGTGTGTGTGTGTGTGTGTGTGTGTGTGTGTGTGTGTGTGTGTGTGTGTGTGTGTGTGTGTGTGTGTGTGTGTGTGTGTGTGTGTATATATATATATATATATATATAGTTAAGGATTCGGCGGTGGCGGGGCTCGCACCCAACTCTTGACAGCCAAATGTTGAAGATTCGTCGTCACTCAACTGCACCGCCGTCTCCGGGGTTATAACGCCGGCTGGCTCGGCACAGCTCTTAGGTTACGCGCCTCAGATCACGATGGCAAAATACACCTGTGCCTTGCCAGCCGGGGAAATAGACCCCGGCTACAGACTGGATTTGTCAGAGACTGAGCGGAGTCTGCCAGTCCGTAGCCCGTTTGGTTTTATATCCAAATCGAGCGGATCGTTCCTCGGTGTGGCACGAATAAATTCAAGGCGGCAAATCTCGTGTAACTCAGCCAGATTTATTGGGGACATGTCGGGGAACACAACACAAGCAAAGCATTCACGACAATGCTATAATTAATCTATAACCCGCTCTGAACCAGGGAGCTACGGATTACGGGTTTCAAAGGGAACCCCAGTGAGATAAACCTTAGACAACATGCAGACAAGACACAGAGTACTTGGTGATGCCCCATGGACGAGAGGAAAAGTGTCAAAGGCACGAATGCGGCTCGTGACAAGCAGATGTCAATGGATTTGAGTGCCCAAGCTCACACGCCACGTGGCAAAATGGCGGCGTCCTTTTGTCGCACCGCCCATACACGCATCCTCAGCGCGTTCAGCCCCCGTAAGGTCGACGGCACAATTGCGGAAGGTCCACGGTGTGCTTCAGCTGGTTTTTCACAAGGTCCAGCATACGAATCCAGGCCTGGCCTGCTCACCAGATCAGGCCAAATCGGGGTGTTGGGCTCCGCAGGCGGATCGACAAACGTGTTGAGCCATGCCGGGAGCAAAGACAGTCAAAGGCTCTGTCACTGGACTCCGGATCAACCTGTCGAGGACCTCCTCATAAAAGTCGATCGCAGACTCGACTCCAGCAGCCTCTCTTGCCTCTTTCACAAAGCAGATCGCTGACAGACACAGCCGTTCCTCCCACTGCCGATCGCCCGACCCAACGCTCAGGCAGATCCACCCCTGCCTTTTCGGCGCTCGCTCTTCTCAAAGCAGACTGCCACCCTCAGCGCTGGGCGGGGACTGTCGTCCGGAAAGGGGAAGGAGGAAGAAGAACCTCTCGGTAAACCACCACTGCACGAACAATGAACAGCCTGCTACACCTCCCAACACAAATGTAACGTCCAATTACCGAACAACCTGGCTAAACATGCATTTAATGGGGGATTTGGGCTAATCCTATATTTAATAACACACTAAGGGCCATTTCCGCAACAATATGTATCTTCTTCTTCTTTCGGCTGCTCCCGTTCAGGGTCGCCACAGCGGATCATCTGTATGATCCACATAGCGATTTGGCACATATTTTACGCCGGATGCACTTCCTGACGCAACCCTGGTCGCCTCTCAGGACACAGGAATATGGTACACCTATTTTAACCGGGGTTTCCACCGGCCCAGTACACTGGTACTCATTTCGCCGACCTCGGAAGGATGACAGGCTGAGTCAACCCCCTGGTGTATTAATTCAGTGGCCCAACGGGGCTTGAACTCAGGACCTTTTGGATCCCAAGCCGCTGGCCCTAACCACTGCGCCAACACCAGGCTTTCCGCAACAATATGTGTGTGTATATATATATATATATATATATATATATATATATATATATATATATATATATATATATATATATATATATATATATATATATTGTTGCGGATTCGCGCCCGCCGGCGTGCTGACGGCCACGTAACTCGAATCGCGGCACGTCGCCCACCGGACGGACAATCCAGTCGTGACCCTCTCGGACTAACGCCGGGAACCAGTCACGGGTGGACCTTTCGGTCTCACCACGATCGTGCCAATCGGCCCCCGTTTTAGGGTTGCTCGCCAAATTCGACCTACCTAAGTACCCACACGGAGGGTAGACCGGGCGATCGCACCTCGCCACAGGTCGACTTCGGACACGGGCCACTTAAGCGACCCGTTCCGTACTATCGGGATAACCGAGCGGTGTTATTCGTCGGCCTCGACGGTTCGATTAATTATCGGGCGTTTTAGCCCACGACCAACCCTTTACGTGAAGCGAGATGGAGATTCAATGAAAGAAAAGACGAAGCGAAGCGGGAAAACAGTTCAACATGAAGCACATTTATTTCGCGATGAACGGAAAACACACATATACAATTCCACCAAAAGCACATGTAAAAGAAGAAGACAATGCAATATTACACAAAAAGCAAATGCAAAAATGCAGATCTAACCGACTACCGGGCATACGGCAACACTTATACAATTTTACTTCACAGACGGCGCCGACAACACATATTCCCAAAGCAAAAGAAAAGAGAACCACCCTCCAGGATGAGGCGGGCCTGGGGCCGAGAGCGGGTCAGGCCTACCGTCTGATGATGAGACGCAGAGCGGCGGTGGCGCCTCAACTCCGCGGGCCTCGCGGACAGTGTCTGGTAGGGGGTGGGAAAGGGGCCCCCTTTGTCGCACTATCTCAGCGCGGGGGGAAACAGGAGGGGGTTGCTGATGCTCGGGGGAAGGAGGATATCACCCTGTCTCGGGTCCCGCGGCGAGCGTCTCCTCCTCGACCTCCGGCGCGTTGCTGGCCTCTCCCTGTGCAGCTCCCGGCACCGACGCGAGCACCCCCTCGTCCGCCTTCGCCGCCGTCACCTCTCCACAGCTCCGTCTACTCGCCCTCTCCGTCTCCTCTCTTGGCTCGTCCCAACTCTTCACTCTTGACTTCTCCCACTTCTTTCCAGCTCCACCGACGACTCTCTTGAACTCCGCACAACTGCTTTACTGATGAACGCAGCCGTTTATATAAGCCCCGTGGCTTCGCTCTTTCACCCTTGACCCTCTGCCTCCGACCCTTCACCTCTCTAACTGGCTCCCCATTGGCCCGAGGAAAAGTGGGCGTGAATGCTTTTTGATCCATGTATTTGCATATAGCGACCGCCCTCCAACGCCCTGGAGGCGGGGCCAAATCGCCCCTCGCTCACCGATTGGACGGAACAAAAGTGGGCGTGAGTCGTTTTTGATCCGTTTTTCTTCGGAAAGTCCGTGATGTTTTTGAATACGCTGCTCGGTGCGCGCCCTGCACGAGTCCAGTATCGGTGCCCACGAGTGGCGCGAGATGGTGGGATGCGATGGTGGCGAGTTGTGACGGTAAAGGTCGTGGCGGTTGTGGTGAAGCGGAGTTGTGGTTGGTGGTTGTTGTTGTGAAGCGGCGTTGTAGTTGGTGGTTGTTGTTGTGAAGCGGCGTTGTGGTTGGTGGTTGTTGTTGTGAAGCGGCGTTGTGGTTGGTGGTTGTTGTTGTGAAGCGGCATTGTGGTTGGTGGTTGTTGTGTGATGGCTGTTGAGACGTGGTTGGTGGTGGTAATAATGGCGGCTGGTCCAAAATAAAGATAGTAAAAGAAAAACGGCTATCCTGAAGAGTCGCAGCCCGAGTGAATGACATTTATTCCCTCTAGACAACGGGTTTGGGCCTAACTACACATATACTTACAGAGATATCTCACCTAAGGGACCTGAATGGTGGTTTGCGAATTTGGTCAACCACAACAATATATATATATATATATATATATATATATATATATATATATATATATATATATATATATATATATATATTTCTATATATGTGTAGTCATGTGCCACTTAACGATGGGGTTACGTTCTGAGAAACGAGTCGTTAAGCGACGTCGTCGTTGTGCGAACATCATTTTTTTTTCATCTTCGTTTTCGAACATCGTACTTACACAAACCTAGACACCTAAGCTATATGGTGTAGCCTATTGCTCCTCGGATACAAACCTGTATAGCATGTTACTGTACTGAATACTGTCGGCAATTGTAACACACATCCAAAAGACAGAAGACATGTTAGATTTACCTTTGTGCAGTTCATGACGGCCATCAGTGTTGTTAGCAGCAGCTTACAACCTCCTCTCGCATCGATTATAGAAAGGTGAATAAATAGCGTTTGGATTTTATAAACCCGTAATCATTTCATCGATGTAATAATTTACAAATGAATAAACGAGCACCTGTCAATTGTGATATATTTTCAGAACAGTGCGATCGTTTTAACAACATAAAAATCTTCACTAAAAATAAATATGCGTTTTAATTGACGAACAACAACGATTTATTCTTGGAATTCTTCAATTCAAAGGTAATTTACTTGCTCGAAGGTAAATGTGGAAACATTGGTTCAGTTTGAAAGCCGATTTCCTTGAATCCCGATTTAGCACGACCCTGTTTTTTTTAGCGATGACATTTTATGGACCTCAACGATCGCATTATAACAGGGCCACACTGTCATTGTTTATCATTATGAGGTATTATGTTCTGTAGAGTGTACATAATTGTATGTGCTATTTTTATACGAGGCTACATCACTCGGCGATAGGAATTTTTCAGCTACATTTTTTTTTTTTCTCAGAGCTGACAGACCCGTCATATATGCAATCTGTCGTTGCCCGGAATGTCGTTAAGCGGCGCATGACTGTATATATATATGTATGTATGTATGTGTAAATACATATATATATATATATATATATATTTGTATATATGTAAGTATGTATAGCAAATTCGCAAAGTATATATAGTAGTTCGCAAAGTTCGCAAAGTAGCAAAGCTCCTCAATGTAGCAAAGCTCCTTCCCTGCCATGCAACCATGTAAGTAATAGCATCGATATATATATATATATATATATATATATATATATATATATATATATATATATATATATATATATATATATTCAACAGAGTTCTTTCCAATGACTTCAAGGTTTTGGAGGAGTATTTCACCAAATGGTGATTCAATCCAAATCCATGAAAAACTACTGTCACTGCTTTCCCTCTGAGCAATTCCCTGGCTCATGCCAAACTAGATGTTTCCTGTGTTCAGTCAGTTCAGATTGAACCACACCCCAAATATCTTGGAATCACTCTGGATTACAGCCTGACATGCAGAGATCTGAAAAAGGTTTGCGTGAAAACAAAGACTCAAGTGAACCTCATATCCATAAGCTTGCCAGCACAAGTTGAGGAACTGGCACAAGCAGCCTTCACACTTCTACCCTTGGTCTTGTGTATCCCACTGCAGAGTAATGTGCACCTGTCCAGGCTGCGAACAGTCACACTCAACACTTTTACTCTACAATGAGAATTGTATCTGGCACACTGAGAATTGTACCTGGCACAATGAGGTCAACCCCTCTGCAGTGTGAAATGTATTCCTACCCTCACAATGGTTGTAAATGGCTTTGCGATAGTTGGGTTCTTTCAGTTTTTGGGTGCGGTTACTGTTTGTATATATTTTATGTCCATTGTCTCATTTTAGGGCTTGTCAGAAATGTCCCCTCCAGGAAAGAAACTGATCAATTAATTTTTTATAATCACTGATATTAAAATTGTGTTAAATGAGTTGGTGTGGAGAGGAAATATTTTCAAACAGGAATCCATAACTCCCACTATTGGGGTAACTTGAACAAAGCAAAAAATAAGGAAAACTTGTGCAGCTAACAGTACACCAAAACTCCTGTTATTTGGAGCTGAGCCCACATGGCCAGGGCCTAATCTGCAGGCCCAGTGACAATTTTAAAGGCTTTGTAATTGGAGTATTTCACACGAGTTTGGAAATGGTGACCAATTGCACTCAAAATAGTTTCCCCACACCCAAGCACAATGGCCATCTGAATTACAAGCCCCAGCAAAAATTGAACAATCCCACACTTCTTTTGAAATCCATGCTTTGTGTTAACCCATACTTGCTGCTCTCTCTGGAGGTGGGTGACTGTTTCTTAAAGTTATTGTCAATTTGATTTGTATTAAAACACTTCAACCTTACCAAATCCTGGAGTGGTGTATTTTGAATATTTCACACATCAGTGAAGAGGGGGTGTTTAACTCGTTTAATTTCAGCTGGTACATATACAAAATTTTGTTTTCCAAGTGTGGTGGAGATTTCCACAAAAGAGAAAACCCTGTATAATTTAACAGATCGTTTATAACACAAAATCACATATATGTGGAAAGAAAGGCTTGTCTCAAGAGTCCATGCAGATCTCTGACTCCGAGCTAGAATACATGGCCTTTTATATGATTGGAAAATCTGGAGGGGTCAGAACATCACAGGGTACTCGGTTAATCGATGTCAGACTACAAGAAAGCTTTGTTTGCACACGAGGTCATTTAAGCAAAGAGAGAACAATGTTGTGCATAATTAAAGCAGATCGTGTTGTGAAAGAATGTGTCTTCCTTCAGGGACGCACAAGCACAGAAAACCTTAATTTACGTCGGCAATGATAAGCATTTATTTCAGCACGCCGATGGAGCATTTGGTTTGCACAGCATTGCAGAACAGAGGTCCATGACCAAAGCAGTTTGATGAGACTCCTGCTTTACAATCAAAATAAGAGGACAATGGGAAGGCAACAGTTCATGAGCTTCGTGTTTGCACAATTTTTACAATTGAATGGGAGACCAGAGTTTATGAGATTACAATGCCTTTTGGGGCCCAACTTACTGGTGCCAGCCAAAGTACTTCTACCCAATTTGCCAATCAAGTGAAACATAGAAGATTATATTGTTACATAGTTAACTAACATACTATATCTATTCATTTACAAAACAACCTTCAGGATCCATTATCAAGTATATTTTAAAGTACCAGAGCAGCAAACATAGCAGATGGGTACATATTTCCTTTAACGAAGCATGGGCTCACAAGAAGATCCCTCACCAGGCCCAGATGTGCTTGGGCTCGTAGGGGGATTATATATATTAATTATTATTATCTTGGTTATTATTATAATCATGTGGTTAGAAAGTCATCTGGTTTGAAATATTTGCTTTGAGTGTACAGTGATGGTATTGAGCATTTAATGGTGTACTCACAAATAATCAGTGATCCATCCATCCATCCATGGGGACCATACACTGTGCAGAGCGTTGGTGCTGCCTCAGCAGACTCTTTGGCTATTGGACATAATCCTAGACGGATCGCCACTCCGACAGTAGACCAGCATGCTGGCACGCATTTTGCCAACCTCAGAAGGATGACAGATAGAGAACTTAACCCCACCTGGTATAAATTCAACAGCCCAGCAGGGTTTGAACTCAGGATGCCCACCACACTAACGATTAAGCCAACACCAGGCATATCAGTGATCCTCAGGTTATAAAATATATATTACAGTTATATGGAATTAATAAGACCACAGTATATTGAAAAGAGATTCCATTCCATTTCCTCATTGTGTGATACAGTGAGTTCTGAGCAAACAAAGAAACTCATTACCATGAGCAGCCCTTATTTGCAATTGCAACGAGCTTCTGACTTTGTCATTGTGAGAGACCTAATAAGCATAATTATTCTGCAGACAATTGAATCTTTATCTCAACTGTCTCAGTGCCTTTGCAGATGATGTTTCCTGGCGAACCATTTATTCTCTGGCGACAGTCACTTCAGCCAATGCTTTACACCAGATTC